>NW_026727376.1:0-33587 GCF_029784015.1 Lycium ferocissimum
GATTGGGATTAAAGAGAAGTAAAGGATTAGACAAGGTTTTACCTCCAAGAATTCCTTCAATTTGTCTCCAAGAATAGCTTTCCCAACCCCCAATATCGAGATATGAAATAATGACGGTCTAAGACTCATTTAAGGCTCCTTTAATGAATAGTCACTGCCCGTCACCACTGTAGGCCACCTGACGGCTTTAGCGGTCAAGCCTAAGTGGCTCATACCACTTCGGCGGCAGTTCCACCGCCCCAGCGGTGCCGCCGTTGCGGTGCTGGTGCATCCAAAGTGGACACCAGACACCAGAAACTTGGCCCAATATTTTCCTTCGATCCGATTTTTCGACTAACTCTTGAGGCCATCTGCTCACATACCAGATACCTTGTCCCACATAAAAACGCGCTACGAAAGTGCCTGTGGCCTAGAAATTCCCAACGGAGGTCTCGTTGACCGATTCAACCACCGATGCCTTAATTCCCATTTCCCGTCCAACGTCCCAAAATGCATCTGAATGCATTGGGAATCGAATCAAATGCCCGCACAAATTCTAAATGACTATCCGGACCTCTCGGAATTGATGAAATTTTGAAAAAGGTTCGTTTGCCCAAAAGTCAACTTTGGGTCAACCACTTTCACTGTTAAGCCTATATTTTCACCAAAGTTACCAACTTCGGTCTAGACACCTCGTAAAAGCGTGTCAACGGTCCCTTCGGGTCAAAAGTGAGCAAACCAATGTTCAAAATGGGCAAAAGTGCCAAAAGGACTATAATAACCAAACGGGTCGTTACAATTTAACACCATTCATTTTTAGCATAGGCACAATACATTATCCTTTTCATTCTCCTAATTCTGTGTTTAACATGATTTTAAAATACAAATGATGCAGGACCAATTATTGCTAGGTAGATCACAGTTCTTATTTTTTTAGTCTAGGTCATACTGTAGTATCCAATAAAGTCTAGGTGACACTATTTAGTTCAGAAAATGAAAAGTCTTTACTAACTTAAGATTAGTCAAGTGTTCATTTCTAAGTGTAGACTCAGTGGAGTGTCTTCACATACCCACAGCCTTCACATAAAACCATGCAAACCTTTAAAACTCATTCCTCAAGAAGGCAAGCAAGCAACCAGACAAAGCAGACCTCAGGAAAAGAACGGAAACATGGATGCAAACACCAGAAAAAAGCAATTCACCTCTTTAGGACTTAATTAATGCTAATTCAACCTCTCTAATCATGACAAGGACATGGCAGACACCCACCTTTTGTTCCAAACTTAGTTTTAGACAACATAAATTCAAAGTCCCCGGGGCATGACAAAGATATAACAAGTGACTGTCCCTCTATTCTAACTTAGTTTTAAACAACAAGGAATCACAAGAATTTTCCCCAAGGCTGGGCAAACCACCATTGGCCTATTACAAACTCTTACTGAACTTCTAGAATTATGAGAATAAGGTCCAAGGAGTTGAGAAAGCCTTAGGGTCCTGAAAGAATAGCAGGATAGGGTGAGGTCATCACTTCTCCATCCCTTTCCTGCACCTCACTTTCAGCAAAAAGGGATCCCAGGTTCCACTGGTCATTACCTCCAACCCATACCTAGGATCACCTTTTAATTTACCAAAGCAAACCCTGTCCCTTTACCTCACTCTCCTGCCAAATACCAACCACCAAAACTCATGGACAAAGATGGTTTGCCACTGCCCACCCCTTTAAAAATGAGCCTCACCTAAATCTTAACTAATCATATGAACCAAACAGTTTCTATTCAACTTTAGTTTTAAACTCATACCATATGAAGCCACATTTAATACCTTTATTCATTAATACTCAAGAAAGTGGGAAAATTAAGTTACTTAAGAGTTTTAAGCAAAATCAAGTTGAATATCAAACTTCAGGTTCAAAACAATTCTAACTCCAGCTGCTCAATCGTTTCTTTAGACTGGTAAATTCACATCAAGACTTTAAATTACCTTTTAAATCTATCTTAAACTCCCTTTGATAAAATCAGACATGAATCAGAGAGAAAGTAAGGTGATATGAATGCAGAGTCCAAATTCTACTCAAATGAAACCAAACATGACACTTAGTTCTGTTAATGGCACATGATGTTCCTTCTTTTATTTCAAACCAACCTCAACTGCTTCTATAGACTTTCATTAAATCCTAATGGGGCCTTTGACACCCCATTATCTTATTTGTGGTCCTAAATTTCAAACTTCATTTTAGACCGCCTTGCCCTACTCTAGGATGTCATTTTCTTTAAAGTTATCCTTTAATGCATAATGTACCACTATTCAGAGTCACTTGACCAACTTAAGTACATTCAAACAGACCTGGGGAGACCCCAGACCCACACAAATGTAAGCAAACACAACTCCAAATGCCTTATCCAATTGCCATAGATTTCTCATAGACATGTCTAATTCTTCTAAGTTTGTTTTTAACCTAGTCATGATCTTTCCTAAACTTTGTACCAATCACAGACTCATATCCCTTATTTGATAATCAAACAAGCATACAAGATCTCAGAGAAAAAAATAGACTCAGAAAGAAAAAGAGTCACATGCTCATTCAGAAAAAAGAAACAATCACTTCAGAGTCTTCAAAATAAACACCACAGCACTATGAATGTTCTATTACATTTATCAGGATTTGCATCAGCTTAAAACTTTCATCAAACTATCATAATTTATGTGATCATGTTCTTGTCAGACTCAAGCATTTTAACATCAAGAAAGTGACCTTCAACATCCATAAACTACACTAAGTATACTACAGGATATTCATGAAGTCTACTCTGGGATATTTAAACATTCATTGCATTGTTTAAGCATACACATTCAACCTACTTCGAAAAGGACCACTTGTTAATGTCAGACATGGCTTAAAAAGTAACAAGTGATAACCTCCATATGTGTATACTAATCCATGCCTATTTAACACATAAACTTAACTAAATCACAGGCAACTCAGCAACCAAACATCATTAACAGATTATTAACATGTAGACTAATACTAAATAATACCAAAATAAATAAGCAGGATAGAACATTACCTTTTTGTGGTGCAGCCTGAAAAAAAACAAATTTGAAAGCCTTAAGTGCTTCCAATATCAGAGCAGTTCGTCTAGGGGTTGTCTGCAAAGTCGTGTCCAGTAGAGTCCTGTTTATGGTGTGAAGCGCGCCACATTTATAAACAGGAGGCTACCGGACATCTAGGGTGGTTACTCTTCTTTCACATCTGAGATCGTGCCATAGAGCCAAGTCATAGGGAATGAGACTTTTGATACTAATCTTTGATTTCAGCAGAATAATGACAGCGACAGAAGAAGGTGACTAGCGATATTGGAAGTTACGAAGCACGCAGGTAAGTAAAGGTATGAAAGATATATGTCGGGTAAGATATTGAAGTACGATTGAAATACAAGTTGAAGATTAAAGGGGAAAGTAAACAAGAAAGTGTAACAGGTGCCGTTTGAGTTGGGCATATGAGGTATGTTTATTATTTTTGTACTGTTGATGATATTGGGAGCCCTGTGTGGCTGCGATATGATATGATACACATATATATATGTTGGCCCTGTGAGGCATTGTTGGTATTTCCTGCGTATAGGTTTTGAGATAGTAAGAAATATAGAGGAAACTCTGCCGAAATTTTTCCGGAAATAAAAAGAGGATGAGATATGGGTTTGTGATGTGACTTGAAAGGTTGTACTAATAGTATGATTAAGACAAGAGTACAGAGGAAAAGAATTGTGACGGATATGAATGTATTGATAAGACAGCTTGTGAGATATTAAGGATAAGATGGATCAGAAAGGGTAAGAAGTTAAGAAGTGTTACACTATGGGATCGAATACGAACAGGACATAATAAGAATTGATACGAAAATAAGTAAAGCCTAGCGAGAAAGTGGCCAAAGTTATGATGTGATCTATATAGCTAGAATAATAGCAAGTGTGAGAAAAAAAAAGGGTTACGTACTAAAGACGTGGTTTTTGCTAGGGTATTGTGGTGGAATAATAACAGGAATGAGATAACTTGAGAAGCTGAAAAGGAAATGAAAAAGAAACATGATTGGTAGATGAGATTGCATGCCATGGCAATAAAGGAAGCCCCCGAGATCCTTATAAGACCTTATGAGATTAGTTCAACATTCGAGGACGAATGTTCTAAAGGGGGGAAGGATGTTATATCCCGTATTTTGTGCATTGGAATATTTTAGGTCGGTTGCGACAAGTTAAGGATAAGGCTATTTCTGGTTTTGTTTTAATGCACAAGTTGCTTACAATTTTATTGGATGAAAATATTGAGGGAAATTAGGGGCTAAAAGTTGGAAAAAAATTATTTCAAGAAATGGCCATGTGGCCGTAAGATGTGGGACCCACCCTTGGTTGGCTAAATTTGATTAATTCAAGCTATGAGGGGTACATGTGATTACTTTACATTTGTAGGGGCTAGAAGTGAAATTTTGGAAACTTAATATTTCATGAAAATGGCCATATGTGGTCATGTGTGGGGTGTGGGCCATAGGCCACATGGAAGCATTATATATGTAACATTAGATGACTAATTCATCACATTTTTCATCATTCTCCACCTTAGAAAAATCAAGAAACTTGGAGAACCACAAGAGAAGGCCATTCGGCCAAGATGAGCAAAAATTGGGTCCAAAAATTTGATCAAGAAAAATTATTTTCTCCTTGCTTTTCTACCAATTGGAGGGTCCTCTACAACGTGGAGTAGTTGTTGGAGCAAGAAAATCGTTTGTTGTTGCTATGAACAACTCTAGCTAAGTTGAAGAACCATGTGAAGAAGGTAAGGTTCAATCTTCCTTTTTATAGGTTATGAATGGTTTGTGCATGTTATGGTATGTGGAAATGAATGGAATTCATGAAAATATGGATGTTGAAGTTGAACCGTGTGTGTGAGTGTTGTAGCCGTGTGGTGTGTTGTGTAGGAGGAGCGATAAATTAATTGTATTTAGCATGTTTGGGTGTTGTTGTAGTGTGTGGAAATGGATGAAAATCATGGAACTTGTGTGTTGGGGTGTTGGCCGAAAATGGGCTGTTTTGTATGTTAGGGAATGAAATAATTTTATGTAGTATTTTGGTTGTTGTTTGTTGTGGATTCTATGATGTAAAATGAAGGTTTCATGATCCAAGTTGAAGTTATAACCGTGTGGGCTGATTTGGAAGATAATATGATTCTAATATAGTTTCTTGAATTTATGGGAATAATGTTGTGAACGTGTGGATTATTGATGTAGTTCATGAATTTGGAAGGTAGAAATGTGTTGTTGTTGCTTTCTTGAACTTGAGAGGATTTCGGGTGACATTGGACATTGGTTGGGTTGTTTGAAATATTGTGTGAATTGTTTAAAGTGTTCTTGAATATTGTTTGAATGATCTCGGATTAGAAATTGAACGTGCGAGCATTGATGTTAGTTTAGTTATATGTGGTTGAGTCGAATGCCAATGGAATGTCATCGAATTATGTGTAAAAGAATTACCAATGTTAGAATGCGTTTGAAATTACTTATTGAAGTTGTTGGAATGGTTGTTGGTATTGTTGTTGATGATATTGGCCGAGTAGAATTCTCGGGGTTGTTGAGTTTATAGGGGAAATGCTGCCCAAATCTCTGTAGATAAAGTGTTAGCTTGGAATTGGATTCCTAAGTGCTTATGACTAATGTTTGGTGTCTAACAGCGTTGTTGTAGATTTTGAGAAGCCGGGACTTAAGTTTGGATTAGCTTAGGAAGCAAACGAGGTATGTAAAGCTTACTTTTCCTTCTTGTGGCATGTCTTAGACATGGCTAAGCTATGATACGTTACGAGTCTTGGGGGCAATTCCATTCCTGTGATCCGAGCATACATATGAGTCTTATTCACTTCTTGATGTTCGCATTTTAATATGGTCGGATTATGATCCTTATGTCTTCCGTATGATTGGATTTCAAAAGTTGCATAAAGAGATTTTGTTGTAAAAGATTCTGTAACTACAAACGTCCGTAACTTTCATAGACAGAACCGGATTGCTTTGATATGCTCGTAAATGATTCTCTAACGTATGATGACTTTAATTTTCATAGGCGGGCCCGGGTGGGGTTGACGCTCGTCCGTGGGTCCCGCGACTTTCCTTTGTGTAGTGCTAACGACTTTTTGAAAGAACTTAATATGACTACCTTTCCGACCCCCGAGTATGATTATATATTTAATTGTTGAGTCTGAAATGATGATTCGTATGCTTATGATTCCAATACGTAACTATGGTTTCTGAAGTTCGGTTGGATATGTTCCCGAGCGATATTCGGAAGAAAATCTGATTTGACTACTGTTTTGGCTTATAAATGATGGTTCGTTTTGATTAACCTATTGAGTCTTTGAAAATGTTTTAAAGCCGTATTTGGTTACTCACGATTCTACTCGTGCATTCTCGTTGTTACATTTTTCGCCAAGTCCCGGCCGGTTATGTTATCGTGCGCACTATCGTTTGTCGAAGTATGATGCGTATTCGAAGTATGATGTGTATTCCGAAATATGATCGACACGAAGTATGATGTGATACGAAGTACGATATGATGATATGATGATTACATTTCGAGTCCCTCGCTGGAGGGCCGGGACACGTTATGTGATGTATATATGTATTCTGGAGTATGATCAGTTGGTATCAGAGCCGGTGGTGGGGCAAACCCAGTGGTGGGGCAAACCCAATGGTGAGGCAAATTCGACATTGGTTTAGGCCAATCCCACATTGGTTTAGGCGAATCCTACATTGGTTTAGGCCAATCCCACATCGGTTAATGGCATCTCATATGATAAGTTATGATATTATGATGTGTTACGGTAAGCATTTTGGCATTCTGATTATTATATTTGTCTTCTGTACCTCTGATGTACGATTTGTATTTCAAATGCAAGCACTTTGGTATTCTGGCTATTATGCTCGCTTTCTGTACTCCTTACTTCGGTTACGACCTCGTTTTCTGTATGCCATGCTTTACATGCTCAGTACATATTCCGTGCTGACCCCCCTTTCTTCGGGGGCTGCGTTTCATGCCGCGCAGGTACATACAGATGAGTAGAAGATGTTCCAGCGGGATTGGAGGGCTCCATTTTCTCCCGGAGTGCTGCCGAGTCAGAGTGTTAAAGTTGTGATATCTGGGGTTATGTTAGAGACTTTGCAGACAGAGTCGAGTGAATGATATGTCAGTTTTGTAAGCGGCTATGTTAGCCGATGTATTATTATGCATTATGTTACGAACTTCATATGTTGGCAGATTTCATACGGTACTAGTTTTATTTGATTTGATAAAGATGAAAGGCATGTTTGTTTTCTGAAAATTTTTCATTATGTACTTATGTCATGTTTTGCGGGCCCAGTATGATTATGAGTATTACGAAAGTCAGCGAGTTCGCTCGGCCCTAGGTAGGGGTCGGGTGCCCATCACGCCCTAATAAGTTAGGGTGTGACATCCAAAACTCACAACCCAGCCACACAAACTCAAAAGAGAAAAAAGATAAAAATTTTGACTCAGAGAAGACCTCACAACTAGTGCAGCCTTAAAATTTTACTAAGGGAGGCTTAATATTCGAAATTTTGCCTCTCTTTGGATTTCTCCAAATCTTTCCAACTTCCGAAAACCTTTCAAATTTTTAAACTTGAAGAATATTAAATTTTTTCTCTCAAAAAATCCCTTTTCTCCTTTTTTCATCCTTTTTCCAACATCTTTTTGCAAGGGGGTTGGGGTTCTATTTATAGAACCCCAAAACCCCCTAAAACATCCAAGTAGTCAATGTGGGACAAATGCAATTGCCTGAAAAATGTCTTTCAAGACTAGATCTACGGTTCACACGGCTTCTCAAGCATATGGATGGTCAGATCTGAACCTTACCTGGTTCGATCCGACCTTTTCCAACTCGACCAATAAAATTTAAGCACAGTACAACAATAATATTGGTAATTTCAGCATAACAAAGTAAAATTAAAGTAGAAAATTTGATCTATTACCATGTTTGTAATTTAAAATCGCGAATTCGAGTGCCAAATAAAATGCTTTCATCAAAACGGACACAATAAAGCTGCATACAACTGCTATATTCTACATATTTGCCATTTTTGGCATGGATAGAGAGAGAAAAGGAGGCGGCAATTAGGATTTATTCGGAAAGAGAGAGGCGAGAGAGGGAGAAGCGGGGTGAGGGGGCGGGTATAGAAAAAAGAAAAATGAAAATGAGGCGTGGGTTGGGGTGTTTTGATAATTTGAATTAAAAGGGATTTGGGCCGGGTCACAGCCTGGCTTGGGCTGAACTCGGTCCAAATCTGAACTTAAATTAAATAGGGCCTTATATACATGAATACACCAAGTGTATATATGTATATGTGCATATATATATACGTATATATATGTATGTACGTATGTATACTTGGTGTATACATATGTATATCTAATACATAAAAACAAGAAATTGGAGAAAATATTATGATTGAAAAAAGTTTTAATTATGGGAAAAATTAAGCCGTAATTATTTTATTAAAGTAATTAAAGAAAAGTCGGTCAAATTACGAATGGGTCTAAAATGGACTTAATTAATTAATCAGCATAATTATTTCAAATAAAACACTAAACTATATGATTAGAAATTTTGAAATTAAATTAAACTAGTTATTTGAAATAAAACATTAACAGACTTATTTTGCAAATTAACTCTAATTTCTGTAAATCCTGAGCTGTCTAATTTAATTATGGCCAAGACAAAATATATTTAAATAAAAAGCATCAATTTTGCTATAATTATCACTTAATTAATTGATTAACCTAATTGAAACATTTATGGGAAATTATGCCTATTTTTGATAAATCCTGTAGATTGTATAAAAATCAGAAATTTAAAGGGCTAAATAGTTAATTACTTAAATTATTTAAATTACTCAAAAAAGGAAATAAAGTATTTGCAAAAATTGATAATTTTAAATAATTAGCTAAATGAAAAACCTTTCTTCTTCTTTTTTCTTTTTAAATTAAATTTAACAAAGTCTTATAAAATATCCTGAAAATACTCATTAATTTCTAAATAAATTTATGATGCATGAAAGCCTCTTTTATTAATTTAAGGGAAAGAAATATTAACCTGGACAATTCATAAAAATCATTTAAGGCATTAAAAAATGGTCAGCTCATTTATTTATCAACCAAGGACTCTGAGTGATTAAAATAAATTGCGGGAATTCAAAAATTAGGTGTCAACAACTGCCCCTTTGGTGTTTGGGGATGGCGGGTGTTACACACCTGAAAATTTCGTGTTATCAAGACCGTAGATGGCTTAGTATGAGCTCAAAGAAGAGTAAAGTTATACAAGGATTAAGGATGAAGATTATATTAGATGAGTATAATAATAAGATAGATATGACATTTGGAGATCGTATGGTGTAAATCAGTTAATACGTTACTTGATGAATAGCCCTCGTAACCGTAAGTTAAGGTGGGGCCCACATGCCGGGGTTTTATAAAGGACATATGAAAAGTTATATGAGTAATACATGGGAAGTTGAGCAAGTCTTAAGAAGGACCCTTAAGCTAAAAATGGGCATAAGCCCTCCAAAAGGATGATTTAAGGAGATGTTTTCAGACGATCTGACTTAAAGAGTCCAAAGAGACATTATAAGTTTGGAATTTGGAAACACACCAAAATAGAAAGTTCTAGATAATTTAAATAGCTTTCCAACCATAGGTCGTGAGCCCTCATACGATATCGGGATCAAACATTATGAGTATTTTAAGATAGACTATCAGAGCAAAGAAATTTACTCTGCGCGAACGCGCCCCAAGGTGGCGCGATTGCTCTGAGCAAATTTTAAGTCCGTCCAGGAAGAACCTGGACCATTATAAAAAGAGGCTTACCCCTTAGTTTCCTCATCAAACACCCCAAATCTTCTCCAAAATTCTGGAGAATTCCCCCCAATTTCCAAGACCAAATTTTGAGCCCAAATCAGGTATAATTCCCCAATTCCAGTCCAGACTGTGTATAGTTGCGATTATAAAATCGTATAGCGGCATGCTTTGGCTCAATTCCAAGAAGGAAAGTGAAGATATATCAATAATATTGGGAGTAAGGTATGAATCTCTTATCATTAATGTTAATTTCGATTCCTTTACGGAGGTAATGTCGTTAAACAATTGTATAGCGAGTTGGTTAGTTATGGAAATTGGAAAACACCGTGTGGGGTGTTTTATGGAATATTTTGGTGTTGATAATGATGTTATTGCCATTGTTGTCGTTGTTGTTATTGTTGGTTGCTGAATTATAATTTCGGGTTAGGCACATAAACATGGGAGATGCTGCCCGATTTTTGGCAGGATATAAAGTTGTTTAATTTGAAAACTCAAGTACAAGGACACGACGATGAGCCAAACGATAGTATGAATTCTTTCAAATGTAGATTTACGCACTCCGAAGGCTAAGTGTAGGTATTAAGAGACCGAACAGGTATGTTAAGGCTAGTCCCCCTTTCTTTCAAATGGCATGACTCTTATATTACCATCTCTTGTATATGGTCTCCATAACTTCTTATACCCCAAAAGTTGAAGGCCAAAGATTGTTAAGAGCTTTTGTAAGGAAGAGATAAGAGGTGTTCTATGATAGTAATGACGATGACGATTCAATGTCTAGAGATGCCATAGTTCATGATTTGATAATATTATGAGATGTTTACATATATAAGACACAATTGACGGGGGGTGACGTTGTGGCCTATGATGTGATGTATACATATATGAGGCACAGTTGACAGGAGCTGATGTTGTGGCCTATGTTGTGATGTTTTTAGGGGTGACGATGTGACCTATGTTATGGCATTTTTATAGATATATGTGTTTTCTTGATATGGCCATACTGATTTATTTATCTTTACACATTCATTGAAATGTCTCAGATGTCTCCCATGATTTTATGTACACGTTGATTTCATGCCTTACATACTCAGTGCACTATTCGTACTGACTCCCCTATTATTTGGCGGGCTGCATTCATGCCCGCAGGTTCAGATAAGCAGAGGGATAGTCCAGCTCGTTAGGGCTTCTCCTACAATAGTCGGTGCGCTCCATTCAGTCCGGGGGTGAAGGTCGTTTGTGGTATGCCGTTTTGATTTGTAAATATTTGGGTATGACGGGCGCCCTGTCCCCTCCCCTTTACGGTTTTACTCCACTAGAGGTCTGTAGACACATGTATGTAGTTTGAGTGTTATGTAGCCATAACGGCTCCTGTTTGTTGTAAAGCATGTATAGCGATCTAGTTAGCTCGCATTATTTTTTCCATACATGTATCTATATATATATATGTACACATATGGTTATGAGCTCTTGATATGGAGTTATGATGTCGTTCCTTGAGTTAGTGTAGCTCAGATATGGGCCACCCTATGGTTTAGTAAGCCCAGGTACTAGAAGATGGGTACTTGGTCATCCAGGGTCAGGCACTCGTCACGACTCGTCGGTATTAGGTCGTGACAAAAATGGCATCAGAGCAGTTCGTCCTAGGGATTGTTTACAGACCGTGTCCAGTGGACTCCTGTTTATGGGTGTGAAGCCGGCCACACTTATAAACAGGAGGCTGCGGGGGCATTTAGGAATCATTGACCTTTCCTTCTACCTTAGGTCATGCGATAGAGCCAGAATCTAGGAAAGATCACTTCTGACCCTCTTTTCCGTGATAAAGAAAGTTAATGACAAATTGATATAGATGAAGAGATCGTATTCGTAAAAAGGATTATGGGGTGCTAAGAAGACCCTTAGAGTAAATTTAGGACCATAGGCTCCGGGACCGAGCAGGAGGAGCCTTAAGCTATTCAATTGAGACTGATCCCTCTGAGGACCCCGCGATAATTCCCCCAGAATTTCTGACTTCTAGAGAGGAGGATCCATCGGAGGACAGCTATGACATTGACCCGTCTGAGGGTTCATTTGGGATGCCAGAGGAGGAGATTTTCGAGGTTGTACTAGATTTGACTCCCCTAGCTGCTCCTATGGCAGAGCACTACGTCAGGCCGGCTATGCTTGAGAGTGTTACTAATTACTCTAGCCCTGTATCTTGGCCGTCAGTGAACCAGGAACTACCCTAATATCCATATCCCTCGGACTCATATGAGAGAAATGAGGATGGCCAAACTAGCAGGTGTCAGGAGAACAATGAAGAGGACACTTCACTCTATAGCACTCCAGACAAGCTCGGAGCAGGTCGACTACAGGTATATGAATTGTTATTGAAATTTCCTATATGTGTGAAACTACCACAGGTTATTGCTTAATAGCGTCGAGTGAGAATTCTAAAGGGGACCCATAACCAAAGTATTTATGAGTAGCTATGACTTAGATGTTTTCGTCACCATCAGGAATTTTGAAATTAAGAATGAAAGGTAGTTATGTATACGGATTGGTGGTTATTATTGGGAGTTCTAAAGGTTAAAATAGCATTAATTTAGCCAAAAGAGTAAGGGGTTCTTTTAACCTGAAAGAACAGGCATCACAGAATTTTATTGGGACCCATTAGTATTTCAGCTGGTTTTAGATCATATGATAAAGGTCACGCAGCAGGGTGGATGCGATCGTACCAGAACTAACGCATCGGATCCCATCAGGACTCCGAAGTTAAGCGTGCTTGGGCGAGAGTAGTACTAGAATGGGGGACCCCCTGGGAAGTGTACTAAGAGTCCTACAAGTTCGGACATAAGAGAAGGATGAGGGAATAGAATAGCTTGAGGGAAATTAGAAGCATGTGAAACTTACGGTTGGAAACTCCAGATGATTGTGAGAGATAAGATGGACGAGAGAAAAGACGTATTACAACTACAGAACTAGGACAAGTTTAAAATAGTATTGGCGATATTTTGTAAGTAAGGTGTTAGGAGAGGTATATACGACATTTTGTGCATGGTCAATCAGTATGTATGCCCGGTAGTCGATATTGTGATACGTTAAAGAATGCGACCGAATAAGTGCGAAGTTCAAGTGGTAAGTGCTACAGGACAAGCTAATATGATTTTCTTTAAAGGGTTAGAGATGGATCGTCCTAATGTAATAACACCAAGGAAAAGTAGGGAATGAGTAAGTAACGAAGGCAAGTAGAGCTTCCAAGAGAGCTTAGGACGACAGTTGAGGCAAATGACTATTTGGACAAAATTTGAAAGTAGGCACGTGAATGGAATAGAGTATGGTAGCACGGACAAAAGATGAATGTGCAAGATTAGAAGAACAGATGTTGATCAATGCGACTGAAGGGAAGTAACCACGAATAGGAAGGAGAAATGAGAAGAATAAGCAAGTTTGGCAACAATGTTAAGGGTTTCCCAGCTCGTGCTGACATAATCACCTTGAACATGGAAGAGCCCTCCTAACAGATGATTTAGAAACAGAACGGGTTTACAATTTGGGAAGGATATTCTATGAACTCCAGTGTTAACGCAAAAACATGGTGAGTGGAGCAGAGCATTAGGGGTAGAGTAATTCAAAATCCTTAACGACGAAAGCAAGGAGGATACTCTAACGGTTTGGCTGAGGGGAACCGATAAATCATCAAGGATGAGAAAGAGGATGATGAGTTGACAAAGCTGACTAGGAGAGCAGTAACATGGAATAAGAACTTCTGTAAAGAATGTAGAGATTCGATCATAGAGGAAATAGAATGATACACAGGGAACATGTATGGAGGACAAACCGGCCGTAGCGTTGGAAAGGAAGATGAAGGCTCGATAAACGAAGGAGGAAGAGAGTGTAAACTGTAAGGATTTCGTGATAAGAATAAAAAGTAGCATAACACCAGAAGAATTATGACGCGCAACTGTGATGTAAATAAGTAGTTAAGGAGAATTACAGATAAGTGAGCTAAGCAAATGAAATGACTAGTAGTGGAAATGGAAGGGTATGGAATATTGACTTTTAATGGTATAGTACAGATGAAAATTGGATCAGGAAACTCAGAGCAAGAAGAATTTTAGAGATGTTATAAATAAAGTCGGGAGGAAAGGCGAGGGGTAAAAGAGTAAGGTATAATCGAACACTTTGTAAAGGACGTAGTGAATCCCGATATCCCCATTAGCTCATCAGACCAGGAAATTATTAAAAGACAGAGATATGGAAAGACAGTAAAGAAGGCATCGGAATTGGATCTAACCTTTATAAGTATTCCGATTGAATACAAGATCGTAACTAGCAAAAAGATAGATAAGTCAAACCATATGATGAAGGAACTCCGGCCTTAAGAATATCGTGAAGGGCGGCAGATAATTATCGAAGATAATGGATACTCGAAGGCTATTGGCGTATAAAGACCTCCTTAAAAGGAGGGGGGGGGGAGAGCATGTTATACTTGAAAGGAATTATGACATTCTCAAGCTCTAGAAGAAGAAATATATTAGTTCTAGACCAAAGCTCGTGGCGTATTGGTATATCAAGAATCTATCAGGAGAAAGTAGAAACGGATTGAGGCAGGCATAGGAAGAAAGTATGAAAAATAGCTCAAGAGAACGCTTCACGCTGAAATGAGCTACGACATTTCTAGACCGTGGTTTGAATCCCTCGTATCGGGGAAATTTGCGCCGTACCTAAATATGCAGCAGCATATCCTGAAGGAAGTCTCCAAGCTAAGCTCACAGAGAATAGTGGAAAAGATAACGAACCCAAAGAACACCTTGGGTTACAACAAAAGGAAATTTTGGTACGAAAAGGAGTGAAAACTATAGCAAAGAGACAGTGGTTGGCAGTCTGGCAATCCCCAAAGAGAGGAAGAATGATGTTCCTAGGAATGGAGAGAGAGCAGTACCACCGGTTATGATAAACATACTGAATATGAAGATCTATGCTATAATATGAATCATCAACGTGAGGTTATGCCCAATTAAAATGGTACAAAGGCAACACTGGCAAGGCAACGGGGGATAACAGCTAATTAAGTGATCACCGGCATAAGGTATCAAAGATAAGTGTAATTATGTTGGAAGGAAGATGTGGTAAAGTGTGAAATTGCCATAGCCCTATCATCACAAGTCACATCGCAAGACTTGAAGAAAAGAAAATAAAGAAAAGGTTTTGGTAGGAGCTCAAAAATGTTATGAGCTATCGAATTAGTTTGAACTCGAATTATGAGTTTGCCATAAGTGTAACTGTGCTACGAAGGCTAATAAATGGTGAGGAAACATTATGTATATACGCATTTAAAAGATTATAGTAAGGATATTGGTATAACTGATCTTGGAGAGGAATTGGGAAGGATGGTTTGAGGAACATAATCGTTAAGAGTAGGGATTGAGTAGCGATAAAGTAATGTTGAACAACATTTGGGGTGTCAGGATAAGAGAGATTGTGACGAGGATGTAAAGAATCAGAGGGTCTGTCTAATGAACTACAAGGGGTCAATACAGTGCGTATCTAAAATCAACGAGTATGAAAAGAGGTAGTCCGAGACAGCATCAAAGGAGTCAATAAAGAAAGATGCCGTATTCAAGCAAGGGAGTTTCCCACTAATAGAAAATAAAGAACATGAAGGAGAGAGTATTCGTAGAATGGCAAGTACCCGCGACCTAGTAAGGAAAAATTTACTGTAACAGGGACAAAATAAGAACGGGATACTAGTTGATTTCTGATTATGTACATGAGGACAAAAAGCGATGGAATCACAAATAAGTTCAATAAAGGAGTTAAGGAAGAACGAGAAGAGACTGATCCAATTTATAGTCTAAGCACATGGTAATCAGACTCTAAGGGGAGGATAACCATTCTGGGGAATCAAAGATGATGTCGTAGGTTTACAAACTACAACATTCGAGGACGAATGTTTCTAAGGGGGGAAGGATGTTACACCCCGGAAAATTTCGTGTTATCAAGACTGTAGACGGCTTAGTATGAGCTCAA
Source organism: Lycium ferocissimum (assembly GCF_029784015.1). Lineage (NCBI taxonomy): Eukaryota > Viridiplantae > Streptophyta > Magnoliopsida > Solanales > Solanaceae > Lycium > Lycium ferocissimum. Next base: position 15,894 of record NW_026727376.1, read on the forward strand.
AGAAAAGTAAAGTTATACAAGGATTAAGGATGAAGATTATATTATATGAGTATAACAATAACATATATATGACATTTGGAGACCGTATGGTGTAAATCAGTTAATACGTTACTTGATGAATAGCCCTCGTAACCGTAAGTTAAGGTGGGGCCCACATGCCGGGGTTTTATAAAGGACATATGAAAATTTATACGAGTAGTACATGGGAAGTTGAGCAAGTCTTAAGAAGGACCCTTAAGCTAAATATGGGCATAAACCCTCCAAAAGAATGATTTAAGGAAATGTTTTTGGACGATCTGACTTAAAGAGGACAAAGCGCCATTATAAGTCTAGAATTTGGAAACAATGAAAGTTTTTGATCATTGAAATATCTTTCCAACCATAGGTCGTGGGTCCTCATACGATAGTGGGATCAAACGTTATGAGCATTTTTAGACAGACTATCAGAGCAGAGAAATTTACTTTGCGCGAACACGTCCCAAGGTGGCGCGATCGCGCTGAGCAAATTTTAAGTCGGTCCAGGCAGAACCTGGACCGTTATAAAAAGGGGCTTACCCCTTATTTACCATATCAAACGCGCCAAATCTTCTCCAAAATTCTGGAGAATTCCCCCCAATTCCCAAGGCCAAATTTTGAGCCCAAATCAGGTATAATTCCCGAATTTCAGTCCAGACAGCGTATAGTTGCGATTATAAAATCGTATAGCGGCATGCTTTGGCAGATGTCCAGGAAGGAAAGTGAAGATATAGCAATAATATTGGGAGTAAGGTATGAATCTCTTATCATTAATGTTAATTTCTATTTATTTACGGAGGTAAAGTTGTTAAATAATTGTATAGCAAGTTGTTTAGTTATGGAAATTGGAAAAGATCGTGTGGGGTGTTTTATGGAATATTTTGGTATTGATAATGATGTTATTGTCATTGTTGTCGTTGTTATTGTTGTTGGTTACTGAATTATAATTTCAAGCTAGGCATATAAATAGGGGAGATGCTGCCCGATCTTTAGCAGGATATAAAGTAGTTTAATTTGAAAGCTCAAGTACAAGGACACGACGATGAGCCTAACGATAGTATGAATTCTTTCGAATGTAGATTTACGCGCTCTGAAGGATAAGCGTAGGTATTAAGAGACCGAACAGGTATGTTAAGGCTAGTCCCCTTTCTTTCAAAAAGGCATAACTCTTATATTACCATCTCTTGTATATGTTCTGCATAACTTCTTATACCCCAAAAGTTGAAGGCCAAAGATTGTTAAGAGCTTTTATAAGAAAGAGCTAAGAGGTGTTCTATGATAGTAATGATGATGACGATTCAATGTCTAGAGATGCCACAGCTCATGATTTGATAATATTATGAGATAATAAAAATATTTTATGATTTCCTTGATGCCACTCATTGTTGATTGATCTCACCTCATGTTCTTGTTCCTTCAAGGTGAGATATAGCGTATAAGTGTAATATATGTGTAAAGCTATTTTGTGATGTTACCAAGTTCTATTATTTCATATTGTTATTACATTGTACTCATTCTTATTTTAATGAATATATGTAAGGCACAGTTGACAGGGGGTGAAGCTGTGGCCTTTGTTGTGATGAATATATGTAAGGCACAGTTAACAAGGGGTGACGCTGTGGCCTATGATGTGATGTTTACATATATAAGGCGCAGTTGACAGGGAGTGACGCTGTGGCCTATGATGTGATATATACATATATGAGGCACAGTTGACGAGGGTGACGCTGTGGCCTATGTTGTGATGTTTTTAGGGGTGACGATGTGACCTATGTTGTGGCATTTTTATAGATATATGTGTTTTCTTGATATAGCCATACTGATTTATTTATCTTTACACCTTCATTGACATGTCTCAGATGTCTCCCATGATTTTATGTACACGTTGATTTCATGCCTTACATACTCACTGCACTATTCCTACTGACTCCCCTATTGTTTGGAGGGCTACCTTCATGCCCGCAGGTTCAGATAAGCAGAGGGACGGTTCTGCTCGATAGGGCTTCTCCCACAGTAGTCGGTGAGCTCCATTCAGTCCGGGGCTGCAGTTTGTTTGTGGTATGCCATTTTGATTTGTAAATATTTGGGTATGACCGGCGCTCTATCCCATCCCCTTTACAGGTTATGATGGGCGCTCTATCCCGTCCCCTTTACAGTTTTACTCCAGTAGAGGTCTGTAGACACATGTATGTAGTTTGGGTGTTATGTAGCCATGACGGCTCCTGTTTGTTGTATAGCATGTATAGTGATCTAGTTACTAGAAGATGGGTGCTTGGTCATCCAGGGTCAGGCACTCGTCACAACTCGCCGGTATTAGGTACACAAACGGTTATGAGTTCTTGATATGGAGTTATGATGTCGTTCCTTGAGTTAGTATAGCTCAGATATGGGCCACCCTATGGTTCAGTAAACCCAGGTACTAGAAGATGGGTGCTTGGTCATCCAGGATCAGGCACTCGTCACAACTCGCCGGTATTAGGTCGTGATAGCGGGACCATCCCCGAGCAATGAAATTTGACTAACCCTAAATTTTGACTGACCCGTTGTTATATTCCGCATTTTTGCACATCATGATAGGTTGGAGATAAAACCATTCCGGGATGCAAAGTCGAGACTTTTGACCTTCGATTTCGTTTTAAGACCTAAAACGTGCATGAATTTGTTGGCATGGAAAAATTAGGAAAATTTGGGACCAAAAGTGGAAAATTGAAAAGTGGGAAATCATGCAAAAATAGGCCATGTTGGCCGTTTGGTGGGGGAGGTGGCCCACACAATTTGTGGACAATTTTAATTGGTCCAACATATGTGTGGGCCATGGACACATGTATGGATCATCTAAGTGCTTAAAAGATGACTTCTAAGTCATCTAACTTCATTCTATACTTAGAGAAAAACACAAGAAGTTGAAGAACAACACTAGCACCCATTCGGTCAAGACAAGGAAAAACCAAGTCCAAATTGAGCCATCCCAAAATTATTTATTTGGTACAAATCCACTAATTTGAGGTCCCTAAGTAGCGTGAAAGTGTTGTTCGGGCCATCCAACCATTCGTTGTGCCAATTGCAAACCCTAGCTTAGTGTGGAGTTGAAAGAAGAAAGGTAAGATTTGATCATGTTTTATGTGTTATAAAGGTTGTATGTATGTTGTAATATGTTAAAATGGATGAAAATCATGAAATATGGCATGTTGGAGTGAAGGTGGTGTGTGTAGCATATAGCCGTGTGAGGGGTGTGTGTGTGTTGTGTTGTGTTTAAGTGATGAATTAAGTTTTATGTAGTATGCTAATTGTTGTAGTGTGAAGAAATGAGTGAGAATTATCAATATGTGCATGTTGGTATGTTGGCCGAAAATGGGTCATGTTATATGACAAAGAACGCATTAATGTCGCTTAGTGTTTTAGTGGTTGTCGTAATGAATTCTATGTTGGAAATGAGTTTTTAATGATTCAAGATTGATGTTGTAAATGTATGGGCTGAATTTAGGGTTATTATGCATATGATGTAATTTGTGTATTTATGTTAATGATATCGTTATGGTATGGATTATTGATGCAAATCATGATTCGGAAGTTAGAAATGGACTATAGTTGTGTTCTCGGGTTGGAGACAGTTTTCGGGTAAATTGGAGCCATGGTTGGATTGTTGGAAATATTGTATAAATTGTTTAAGATGTCCTTGAATATTGTTGATATGGATTCGTATGAGTATTTGAATGTATAAGCGTTAATGTTGGCTTGAACGTAAGCCGTTGAATAAAATATATTGAAAGTTGCTGAATGATGAAAAAGGGGCTTATTAATGTTATATTACCTTTCGGATTGATTATTGATGTTGCTAGGTTGGTTGTTGTTGTTGTTGATTGTTGATTTAGCCGAGTTAAATTCTCGGGGTGGCCTATTTACAGGGGAAATGCTGCCCAAATTTCGGTAGGATTAAGGGCTAAATTGGAATTAAATGCCTAAATATCTCTAGCTAATGTTTGGCATATTATGACTTGTTGTGTAGACTTTGGGCAGCCCGAGACATAAGTTTGAGTTGGACTAGCTTGAGTTGGATTAGTGTTGAAAGCGATCGAGGTATGTAAAGCTTGGCCCTTCCTTCTTTTGGCATGCCTTAGTCGTAAATAGGCTATGACACGAGCCTCGAGGAAATTCTATCCTCGCGATCCGACCATGTCTGTGATTCTTATTTGTTTCTTGGTCTTCGTATGCATAATATAATGAAATATTGGCTCTTATGTTTTTTGTATGACTAAGTTTCATAAGTTGCATAAAAGTTGGTTTTTAAAAAGAATTTTGTTCCTAAACGATTCCGAAAACTACGAAAGTCCGTAACTTTCACAGACAGAACCGGATCGCTTCGATATGCTCAAAAATGATTCCATGATGTATGAGGACTATGTTTTCCATAGGCGGGCCCAGCTCGGGTCGACACCCGTCGTGGGTCCCGCGACCCTCCTTTATGTACTTCTGACGACTTTTGAGAGGATATGATATGACTACTATCCCGATTTCAAGTATGCTCAGTTTACTTACTTTTAAGTTTGTGATAATGATCTTATGCACATAAATTTTGGTACGTAACTATGATTTCTGAAGTTCGGTTTGGTATGTTCCTGAGTGATATTCGGAAGAAAAAACTGATTTGACTATTGTTTTGGCTTATAAAAGACGGTTCATTTTGATTAGGTCATTGAGTCTCTGAAAATGTTTTAAAGCTGTATTTGGTTACTTACGATTCTGTTCATGCATTCTGTGGTTACCTTTGCCAAGTCTTGGGCCGGTTATGTTATGGTGTGCACTATGCTACATTCTGAAGTATGATGGGTCCAGTTTGCCGCCCCCCTTTTGGCCGGGAACCGTATATATATTATGTTGTTATGATGTGTCCGGTACGCCGAGCCCCTTTCGGTCGGGTGCTGTGTATGTATGCTACGTTATATGTTACATGTATGGATTCTGGAATATGTGATTTGTTGGAATCAGAGCCGGTGGTGGGGCAAACCCAATGGTGGGGCAAACCCAGCGATGAGGCAAAATTCCACACTGGTTTAGGCCAATCCCACATCGGTTAATGGCATCTCATATGATCGATCATGATGTTACGATGCGCTACGGTATGTTTATGGTTATTATATTGATTATGGATCGGGCCGTACGTTCCTCGGCATTCGGTTAATGTCAGTTTATATGATATATTTTATTTTCCGTATATGTGAGACAGAAATGTTTTTCGAAATAAAGCTAAGTATTTTGGGGCATTCGGATGGCTATATTTGTCTCCTGTACTGCCTATGTATGATATGTATTTCGGATAAGCATTTTGGTATTTGGGTTGTTATACTCACGTTCTGTATACCTTACCTCGATTATGACTTTGTTCCTGTACTTCCTGCTTTGCATACTCAGTACATACTCCGACCCCTTTCTTCGGGGGTCGCGTTTCATGCCCGCAGTGCGGATACGCGTTTTGGTGTTCCACCGGCGTAGGATTTCCATTCGCATTCGCAGTGCTCCCTTTGTTCTCGAGCCAATATTTTGGGTATATACTCTTCGATGTATATGATTATGTTTATTCGGGGGTGCGGGGCCCGTCCCGTCATACGATTCTCGTTGTTCGTATTAGAGGTACGTAGACATAGATGTGGGTTATGTACAGTTTTGTTCGGATGCGACGTGTGAGTTGTATTTGGGCGGCCCATCCGCCGTGGCAGTCTTGTCGGCTGCGTGTATGTATACTTTGCTATGTTATGTACATTATGATAGCCTTGCCGGCCACGTGCGTATATATATTTGTATGCGTCGGTTTGGAGACACGTGATGATATTTACGTACGAGTCGATATCGTATGTGAATATTTGTTAGTGAGCGTGTTTGGGTGCCCGGCTCGGGCACTAGTCACGACCTACGGGGTTGGGTCGTGACAAAAAAGTGGTATCGAAGCGGTTCGTCCTTGGAATGTCTACGAACCGTGTCTAGTAAGTCTTGTTTATCGGTGTGTTGTGCACCACGTCTATAAACGGAGGCTACGGGACCTTTAGGATGTCATCTTTCCTTCGATCTTAGATCGTGCGATAGAGGCTGTGTTATCGGGATGACTCTTCTCGATGAAATGTTATGTTTTCGGCCGATGCCTCGAGGAAGGCCACGGTTGCCCGAAGGGCAAGACTACGGCGACGGTGAGACCGGCCAGGGCCCGGATAGCTACTAGGGCCCGTGCCCGGCTGGCCGGAGATTGTGCCTCGATGGCTGAGTTACGCTACCCCGATCGAGAGGATTTGGAGCGACCACGGTTGCGGGACGGGGAGCGGCTCCACCGCCAGCTCCCGAAGTTCGAGCAACCGAGCCTCCGGCTCCTCAGCCAGGGGCGGAGGATCGGGCGATGCGAGATGCGGTCCGGTTGTTGACCGAATTGATGGCGGCCCAGGTTCACAGGCACGGATCAGGGGGTGATCGTGCGGATAGATATGATAGCCAGAGGGCCCGTGATTTTCTACTTTGTGGCCCACCAGAGTTTTTCGGGTCAAAGCCCGCAGAGGACCCTCAGGAGTTCATCGACGGATGCGGCGTACCTTGCGATTGATTAGTGCTTCCGAGACGAGTCGGTTGAGATGGCATCCTATCGGTTGCACGATGTAGCGGCTAGCGGTACGAGTCCGGATGTTGTCCGAGAGGTGAGGTGCCCCTCCGGCGGTATGGGGGGCGAGTTTACGAGCCTTCACGGCCCGTTTCTACCTCCCCGGAGCGCGGCGGGCCGGGGGTGGACAGATTCTGTTGCTAAGCGAGAGAGAGAGCGAGTGTCCGGAGTATAGTACGGGTTTGATTCGTTGGCGGATATGCGCCGCTTATGTGGCCGATATGTAGCGGCCGGATGCAGGTATGTGATAGGGGTGGATGACTACTTGGTTGATAGTTGTACGGTGATGGCGGCCCTAGACGGGGATGGACATCGCACGGATTCGAGCACGTGCCCGGGGGTATGGAGGAGCGACACGGGCGTCGGCCGATAGGGATTATGATGAGGGCCGGCCAAGAGGGCTAGATCTAATGGTACGTGATACGGAGAGTCTCGGGCGGGCGGCCTCGGCGGCGGCATAGCGACGCCGCCCCTTCCCGGCCGGCACGAAGTACACCCCGCGGTTCACGGCGAGGAGATCGAGAGGGTGCGGGATATTCGGGGGCGAGCCGAGTTCCAGGGTTTCAGGCTCACAGTTGGACAGAGGTTCCGGTAGTCAGACGAGGCCGCCCAGACCTCTGTATTCCTACTATGGGAGGCATCACCCTGGGGAGTGTTACCGTGACACGGGTGCTTGTTTTACTTGTGGCGGCCAGGGTCATTTTAAGAGAGAGTGTCCGTACAGGGCGGTCTAGGAGGTGCGACCCCAATTGCGAGTCGGTGGCGGTTCGTCTCCCCTTCCGTAGCTATGCGCCCGATGGGGCGAGGCACGCCGACTCCGGCGAGCCGTGGCGAGGCGTGGCGGCAGCCTCCGATTACGGTAGTCCATCGAACCGCCTATGTGCGTTGACCGTGGACGGGATCGGGAGGCGCCACGACGCGGGCACGGGTAATTTGGATTCTTTAATTGGTTATGTTGATTGATGTATGAATTGTTTGTGATGATTGTAAAAGAAACTCCCCCAAATGCTTATAAGATCTGTAGGCTAATTTAACATTCGAGGACGAATGTTCTAAAGGAGGGAGGATGTTATATTCCGCATTTTTGCACATTATGATAGGTTGGAGATAAAACCATTCGGGATGCAAAGTCGAGACTTTTGACCTTCGATTTCGATTTTAAGACCTAAGTTGTGCATGAATTTGTTGGCATGGAACAATTAGGAAAATTTGAGACCAAAAGTGGAAAATTGAAAAGTTGAAAATCATGCAAAAATAGGCCATGTTGGCCGTTTGGTCATTTGGAGGTGGCCCACACAATTTGTGGACAATTTTAATTGGTCCAACATATGGTGTGGGCCATGGACACATGTATGGATCATCTAAGTGCTTAAAAGATGACAACTAAGTCATCTAACTTCATTTCAACACTTAGAGAAAAAACATCAAGAAGTTGAAGAACAACAATAGCACCATTCGGCCAAGCCAAGGGAAAATTGAGGTCCAATTCTAGCCATCCCAAAATTATTTCGTTGATGCAAAACCACTAATTTGAGGTCCCTAAGTAGCGTGGAAGCGTTGTTCGGGTCATCCAACCATCCGTTGTTTCATTACAAACCCTAGCTTAGTGTGGAGTTGAAGAAGAAAGGTAAGATTTGATCATGTTTTATGTGTTATAAAGGTTGTATGTATGTTGTAGTATGTAAAAATGGATGAAAATCATGAAATATAGGCATGTTGGAGTTGAGGCCATGTGTGTGTAGATTTAGCCGTGTGAAGTGTGTGTGTGTTGTGTTGTATTTAAGTGATGAATTAAGTTTTATGTAGTATGTTAATTGTTGTAGTGTGAAGAAATGAGTGAGAATTATCAATATGTGCATGTTGGTATGTTGGCCGAAAATGGGTCATGTTATATGACAAAGAACGCATTAATGTCGCTTAGTGTTTTAGTGGTTGTCGTAATGAATTCTATGTTGGAAATGAGTTTTTAATGATTCAAGATTGATGTTGTAAATGTATGGGCTGAATTGAGGGTTATTATACGTATGATGTAATTTGTGTATTTATGTTAATGATATCGTTATGGTATGGATTATTGATGCAAATCATGATTTGAAAATGAGGAATGGACTATAGTTGTGTTCTCGGGTTTGGGGGTGATTTTCGGGTAAATTGGAGCCATGGTTGGATTGCTGGAAATATTGTATAAATTGTTTAAGATGTCCTTAAATGTTGTTGATATGGATTCGGATGAGTATTTGAATGTATAAGCGTTAATGTTGGCTTGAACGTAAGCCGTTAAATCAAATATATTGAAAGTTGTTGAATGATGAAAAAAGGGCTTATTAATGTTATATTACCTTTCGGATTGATTATTGATGTTGCTAGGTTGGTTGTTGCTGTTGTTGATTGTTGATTTGGCCGAGTTAAATTCTCGGGGTGGCCTATTTACAGGGAAAATGCTGCCCAAATTTCTGTAGGATTAAGGGCTAAATTGAAATTAAATGCCTAAATATCTCTAACTAATGTTTGGCATATTATGACTTGTTGTGTAGACTTTGGGCAGCCTGAGACATAAGTTTGAGTTGGACTAGCTTGAGTTGGATTAGTGTTGAAAGTGATTGAGGTATGTAAAGCTTGGCCCTTCCTTCTTTTGGCATGCCTTAGTCGTAAATAGGCTATGACACGAGCCTCGAGGAAATTCTATCCTCGCGATCCGACCATGTCTGTGATTCTTATTTGTTTCTTGGTCTTCGTATGCATAATATAATGAAATATTGGCTCTTATGTTTTTTGTATGACTAAGTTTCATAAGTTGCATAAAAGTTGGTTTTTAAAAAGAATTTTGTTCCTAAACGATTCCGAAAACTATGAAAGTCCGTAACTTTCACAGACAGAACCGGATCGCTTCAATATGCTCAAAAATGATTCCATGATGTATGAGGACTATGTTTTCCATAGGCGGACCCAGCTCGGGTCGACACCCGTCGTGGGTCCCGCGACCCTCCTTTATGTACTTCTGACGACTTTTGAGAGGATATGATATGACTACTATCCCGATTTCAAGTATGCTCAGTTTACTTACTTTTAAGTTTGTGATAATGATCTTATGCACATAAATTTTTGTACGTAACTATGATTTCTGAAGTTCGGTTTGGTATGTTCCCGAGTGATATTCGGAAGAAAAATCTGATTTGACTATTGTTTTGGCTTATAAAAGACGGTTCATTTTGATTAGCGCATTGAGTCTCTGAAAATGTTTTAAAGCTGTATTTGGTTACTTACGATTCTGTTCATGCATTCTCTGGTTACCTTTCCCAAGTCTTGGGCCGGTTATGATATGGTGTGCACTATGCTACATTCTGAAGTATGATGGGTCCAGTTCGCCGCGCCCCTTTTGGCCGGGAACCGTATATATATGCTACGTTATATGTTATCTGTATGGATATGCTACGTTATATGTGATTTGTTGGATTTTTTGTAATATGTGGTGGGGCAAATCAGGTGCGGTGGTGGGGCAAACCCAGCCGATGAGGCAAAATTTCACCCGGTTTAGGTAACATCCCACATTGGTTTAGGCCAATCCCACATTGGTTTAGGCCAATCTCACATTGGTTTAGGCCAATCCCACATCGGTTAATGACATCTCATATGATCGATCATGATGTTACGATGCGCTACGGTATGTTTATGGTTATTATATTGATTATGGATCGGGCCGTTCGTTCCTTGGCATTCGGTTAATGTCAGTTTATATGATATGTTTTATTTTCCGTATATGTGAGACAGAAATGTTTTTCAAAATAAAGCTAAGCATTTTGGGGCATTCGGATGGTTATATTTGTCTCCTGTACTGCCTATGTATGATATGTATTTCGGATAAGCATTTTGGTATTTGGGTTGTTATGCTCACGTTCTGTATACCTTACCTCGATTATGACTTTGTTCCTGTACTTCCTGCTTTGCATACTCAGTACATACTCCGTACTGACCCCCTTTCTTCGGGGGCTGCGTTTTATGCCCGCAGGTGTAGATACGCGTTTTGGTGTTCCACCGGCGTAGGATTTCCATTCTCGTCGTTCGCAGTGCTCCCTTTGTTCGGGAGCCAATATTTTGGGTATATACTCTTCCGATGTATATGATTATGTTTATTCGAGGCACGGCGGGGGCCACGTCCCGTCATCTCGATTCTCGTTGTTCTCAGACAGAGGTCCGTAGACATAGATGTGGGTATGTACGATTTTGTTCGGATGCGACGTGTGAGTTCTATTTGGGCGGCCATCCGCCGTGGCGCTCTTGTCACGCGTGTATGTATACTTTGCTATGTTATGTACATTATGATAGCCTTGCCGGCTCTCGTACGTATATATATTTGTATGCGTCGCTTGGAGACACGTCGACAATCCATTTACGTACGAGTCGATGTATGCCGAATCTGGTTAGTGAGCGCGTATGGGTGCCCAGCTCGGGCACCAGTCATGGCCTACGGGGTTGGGTCGTGACACTCGTCTCCTTGTACCTTTTGTTTCCATGCAATTTTCATATATGTGGCCGGACCCTAGTCTACGGGTTTCCTACATATCTCAGGGCATATGAGAATTTAGGCCACTTGTAATTCGACTCACCTAAAAACCTTCAAGTGATTAGGAGGAAGCTATCTGGAGATCCTAATATTGTGGTTGGGTCTCTCCGAAAGACTGTTAGAGTGTGAGCGACTCTTGGGGCTTGAGTTTACCTATATATCCCCGATTTTTGGGAACCAGGTCACATGTAGTTCGACGTCTTTGGAGAAGAATATGTCCCTTATGCTGGCATACCTTCAGATTTCCCGGTGTGTATCCGACCTGTCGCGATTTTTTAGAAAATAAAACAAGACAGATTGTGGCTGAGTCTGAGTCTGGACAGCTTCCAAATCCTAGCCGGAGAGCTTGACTCTCATGGGCACCCTATTTTGACTGGCTGCATAAGAAAAAGTTCACCGTTTGCTCCGCAATTTGTGTCGACCGTCGGCCTTTTCGCTTCTTTCCGGGCAGCCAGTGCCTTTTCACCCGGATTTGACAATACGCATATCTTTTTGTGGAATTAGATGAATGACCCTCTTGGCTGTTTGCATGAATGGCCCTCTTGGTTGTTTGCATGAATGGCCCTCTTGGTTATTGTATGAATGGTTTGCATGAATGACCCTCTTGGTTATTTGTATGAATGTCCTTCTTGGCTGTTTGTATGAATGGCCCCCTTGGCTGTTTGCACGAATGGCCCCCTTGGCTGTTTGCATGAATGGTCCCCTTAGCTGTTTGCATGAATGGCTCTCTTGGCTGTTTGGATGAATGGCCCTCTTGGCTGTTTGTATGAATGGCCCTCTTGGCAAAATAAGTGAATGGCCCTCTTAGCAAAATAAATGAATGGCCTTTTCGGCATGCAGATGACAATTATGGCCCTTGTGGCTGGATGATCTTTCTTTCATCCATTGTATTGGTTGTTGGCCCTTGTGGTTGGATATGCCCTTTTTGTGCTTGTCAGGACCCTTTTGGTCGCATGTACCTTTATGTGCTTGTCATGACCCTTTTGGTCACATGTACCTTTATGCTCATCCATTGTGACCCTTTTGGTCTAATACATCTCTGTTGTTCACTCTTTGTGTGATCCTTTTGGTCAGATGCGTCTTTGTCGTTCATTTGCTTTATTGACCCTTTTGGTCTCTCTCCTCCATTAAGTCTCTTGCCTTTCGCTTTTGCTGTGAATAAGTTGTTTGGTGGTGTATTTGCTGTCCCGTAAAAGGGAAAACCTGCATCCATAGAAAAATTGTGAGTTTCCTAAGAGCCGATTAACGTCGTTGTCTTCTTGCCTGGGGCTTCCTCTTGATGCTCCCTGGACCCCCTTGGCCTCTGTATTTTGAGAGATGTTTCTGGGACGTAATTATGCTATATATTTTGAAAATTCATAGTAAAATTCGTAAAGCGCATGCTATCACTTTTATTATTATTATTTTCTTTCTTTAAAAGGTAAATGTTTATTTTTTTATGTGTCATGACGTGTGTCGAACGAGGCCTTTCGGCTTTTCTCGGAGGCATGATTTCTGGCTTTCGTATTGGTAGAATTTTTGAGATCTTTCTTAAAAATTTTGCCTCGGTTTCAGGACTCGCTCTGGGTGTCCCTTGTGTTGTCTTGCTAAGCAGGAATTTTTGAGGTCCCCTAAAAAATTCTACCCCAGTGTATTGCTTTACTCCATCTCTTTCTTGGTTGACTGTTCTGATAGGAATTTTTGAGGTCCCCTCAAAAATTCTGCCCCAGTGTAGGGTTGATGCTGTCTGGTTCTTGTACTGACCCTTGAAAGCCTGATTTCGTTGACTTTTCTCACTTCACTGTCTCTGAGGTTTCCTAGGGGTTTCTTGGGATTTCTTTTTGTGACGGCCGAGCTCGAGAGCACCTACGTATCCCATCGCAGCAGGAATTCAGGTCGAACGTAGTTCAGAATAAAGTAATTGAGTTTTGTTTTACTAATAAAGAGACCAGGTCCAGTACGGACTGCCTATGTATCCCATTGTGGGGAATTCAGGTCACTGCGTAGTTCATTACATAGATGGTTTATTTTTCTTCTATTCTAGTACGACTGCAAGCAAAAGGTACAATTACAAAGAAAATAGAAATGTGAGTACAAGCAAATAGGATCCTAAACGTAGTATCTCTTGAGCGCGTCTGCATTGATGGCCTTGGGCCACTTCTATCCATCCATCTCGGCTAGGACAACGGCTCCTCCTGAGAGTACTTTCCTGACTATGTATGGTCTTTGCCGGTTCGGCGCGAATTTCCCTTTATATTCCTCTTGGTGGGGGGAAAACTCGCTTGAGCACGAGTTGTCCGATTTGGAAAGTCGAGTTCTGACCCGCTTGTTAAAAGCCCTAGACATTCTTTGTCTATACAGCTGTCTGTGGCATACCGCCACCATCCTCTTTTCCTCTATCATGGCCAACTGCTCATAGCGATTCTTAACACATTCTGCATCTTTTAGCTTTGCCTCTTGGATGATCCTGAGTGAAAGGATTTCCACTTCCACGGGTATGACCTCTTCTGTACCGTAGACGAGGAGTTACGGGGTTGCCCCGGTCGAAGTTCTGGTTGTTGTTCTATATCCCAACAGAGCATACGGCAGATGCTTGATTCGCTCAAATTACTCCTATTAATGGTATAACGCGGACGTTGTCAAATATAGTAACCCAATGAGGTTGGGGTCGAATCCCACAGGGAATATGGTGTGAAAAGGTTACTAAAGTCGTAGGATGCTTTATTTGGGTCTAATGTCTTAATCCGATGATTTTGCTAAAAGTTGGTTGTTACGGACTAATGGCTAACTAGTTGCTTTGAATGTGTAATTTAGGATAAAAGAAACCAAGGTTGTGTCCCCTTTAGATGAGGTGTGTGATCATGGGTATTGATCTCGATATACTTCTAATGGATTGCTATATGAATGCACTTAACCTCTATGCGAATCTCTACTATTTCCCAATAAATAAAGACTATTTCTTTCTATGATTTTCCCAAATATAAGAAAGTGACATGAAGAACGGTTAACTATGCCAAATAAATTCTTCTTATTCCTAAGTGAATTTATTAAACAAAGTTTAAAGCTTTGAGTTCTTGTTATTTATTCTTACCAACCCTAATTATTTTCTCAAATAAATCAAGGTTTATGGCTTTAATTAATGTTTGCAACCATTAATTATGAATGAAGAATGAAGAATAAATAAACCCTAACAATCCATTATGCATATATCAATCACAAATCCAATCACAAAACATCCAACATTGGGTTCACAACTCTAGTAAGGAAATTTAGCTACTCATATAAGAAGAAGAAGAAGAACAATTAGAAATAATTGAGATCATAATGCTTACGAATTGATTGCTTGGTATACGAATTGATTGCTTGGTATGGAGGAGAAATTAATTGCAATGGTTTGTAATCCAAAAGACTTTCAAAACTATGAGTATTTAGTACTAAGAAGAATAAAAACTGAAATCTGATGTCTTCTGTACAAGAAACCTTTATCAGGTATTTATAGGACCCTAAGTCGTGAGAAGTGAAAAGACAAAATTGCCCGTCGGGTCCATTCTACGGACCGTAAAACCGTTGTGCGGACCGTCAAATTTCTGCCCTTCAATCGTCAAATGCTCTTGCGTTTTTCTACGATACACTTTGACGGACCGTCAAATATTATGCGGTCCATATAATTGTTCCGCCGGATGGATCTTTGATGCACTGCTTACTGTGACCATTATACGGTCAATTTGACGCTCCGTAGAAAGTTTTGCGGCCCATCTAATTGCTCCGTCAAACCCGCTCTTCAAAGGATCGCTATTTTCTCCACTTCTTCTCGCATTTTCACCTAATTCTCCAACTTTTGCCATCAAAAACGCGTAATACCCGAAATTCAAATGACAAACACGTAAAATCACATAGACTTGCTTAAAAACAAGTAAAATTTATAGCCGAAAAGCATCGATTGTGGCGTAAAATCACGCCACATCAACACCCCCAACTTAAAGTATTTGCTTGTCCTCAAGCAAGCCATACAAAACAACGACTCAATCTAACACCTAGATATCATAGAGTAATAATGTCTACATAGGTTTTGACTCTCAACTATCGGCATGCATGTTTTTCTTCCAAGGACCACCCCAATTTTCTATTATCAAAACAATATACACAACTCAAGAGCACTATGAATAACAATGAAGCTTCAATGCATGAGATTACATTATCGAACATATTATAATGCACACAACACTACTTTAGACGGTCACTTTATTTTGCTCAATTCTCATCCTTATGCCCTCACATAGACCAAAGAATGTCCCAACACACATATATACAACAAGAATGGGACAAAGACGAATGAGAAGAGAAAACACTCACACTCACAAAGAAATTCATATCTACACATGCAAATACCATAGGCTTGCCCTTATTTTCTATGTTTTCATCCTAGGCTCGTTTGGTTGTGATCACATTAGGACTTATTTTGGCTTGTAATGTAGGCTTAGGGATGGGTAGGATACTTTTTGGATATTAGTGACTCACCCTCCTTGAACACTATAACATCTCTTCACCTTAATTCACCTCTTTTCTTTCCAACCCCTTTATTTTCTTTTAAGTTTTTGACCTCGATGTGATTTTATTCCTAACCAACTTACAAATCTTTTTGTGTTGCAATTTTCTAATTTTTCTCTCTCTTTTTTTTTTAATTTTTTTATTTATATATGCAACTACCACATCGAATCTCTACTAGCAAACTCCACCACCCCCAACTTATATTTTTAACATCTACTCCACATTTAATCCACCCCAACTTAGGAATTTTGCCTCATCTATCTAGTAGCATCAAGGAGGGAACGGGTGTGAAGATGGATTAATTTCACAAAGGGTAAGGTTTCATAATTGGCTAGCCAAGAAAAAGGTCAAAAGGCTCAAAAAGGGAAACTAGGGATATTTGAAATTTTTGGTAAGGCTTATCTAGGCAAAGTGACTATTTACACAAAGAAAGCCTAAGATCATCTCATAACCAAACTAACTTTCGTATTTCAAACAAGACCAACCGGACAAGTTCTAGATTATACATGCGTAAACAGAACCAAACTAACAACTCACACACACATTGGCATAAGGACAATTATTTTTACACTTATGACCTCCTAAGTAGTCATTCATCACACACAATACCCAATAACAAATAATCATAATGTTATATGAAAAATCAATCATGTCACCAATACTTGTTCTAAGTATGCATTTTTCAAGTTTTTGAGGGGTCCAAAATTTCCAACAAACCATAACAACATGCCATCAGTTACAGAGTAACACCAAATAAGTCAAAACTACTCTATTCAACCTAAGCAACATTCTAAACATGCCAGTTTCAACAAAATGATGCCCTTCAGGAATAGAATTCTAGCAAAGAAAAGCCGAGGGGGTCCTAAACACATATATACAATATTCACAATAGACACATAGCCCACCCCCAGCTAAAGAGCATGCATTGTCCCCAAGGCATGAAAATAAGCAAAATAAAGGAATAGGGCTACCTGAAACGCTCTCAGCGTTCTGCACGTCCTGAGGTGTGATCACCCTCTGGTGGTATCCAAAGGCTCGCTCCACCGCCGGGAACTGTGGTACCAACAACTGGCTCTATCTGACTCTGAGAGCGCTGTTCCTTCTCGAGACCCGTGGTACTAGCCTCTACCGGTATCACAACACTAGGCTGTCACCTTAACAGGAGGGGCATTATTGGATGACGCCCCCATAAAATGGGTCTCCTCAAGAGAGCATCACTGAACCTTTCGAAACTGCCTGTCCTCCTCACATTCATTCTCCTCATTATCATCCACTCCTCCATCCCTAGGCCTTTTGCTCATAGCCCGGGCGGTGAATCATCTCCTAACAAATTAACAACGGCAAATGTGAGAAGCCAAGTCTAGAGTCTCAGGCCGGTGGCGTTCGCGCCGCAAGTCCCGTTATATCCCGCATTTAGACATTGGGACAATCCGGTTAACTATGATAAGTTAGGGACAAGATCATTCCGGATATGAAGTTTCCGTGACTTTTGACCTTCGATTTTGTCTTCAGACATAATTTGTTCATGAATTTGTCGGCATGGAACAACTAGGAAGATTTGGGACCAAAAAGTGGAATAATGGAAAGTCGGGAATTATTGAATTTTGGCCATATTGGCCATGTAGGTATGGAGATGGTCCCACACATTTTGTGTACAATTTGATTGGTCCAACCCATAAGTGGGCCATGGACACTTGGAAGATTGATCTAGGAGCATAAAAGATGACCAAGAAGTCATCTTTCTCATTCTATACTTAAAAAAAAAAGGAGAGAACTTGGATGAACATTAAGGGACCATTCGGCCAACCTTCCCAAATTCCAAGTCCATAATTAGCCATCACAAAAATATTTTCTTCAAGCAAATCCATCAATTGGAGGTCCCTTGTTCACGTGGAGTGGTTGTTTGGATCATCAAACCACTTGTTTTCATACGGTGAGGAGGTAGTGAAATTAT
>NW_026727377.1:0-33237 GCF_029784015.1 Lycium ferocissimum
GTTTTTGTTTTTGGGGCAATGTTTTCAAAGGAAAGCGAAACATTTTGCATTCGATTATCACATTTGTCTTTTGTATCTCTTATGTATGATTTGTACGGCAGAAGCAAACACTTGGGTATTGTGGCTATTATGTACCTTCCGTACTCCCGACTTCGGTTATGACTTCGTTGTCTGTATTTTATGCTTTGCATACTGAGACATATTCCGTACGGCCCCCTTTCTTTGCTGCGTTTCATGCCGCGCAGTACCCACGGATGAGTAGGTGATGTTAGCGTGAGATGTTCCGGCCTCGGATTGGCGAGCTCCATTTCCTCGGAGCCGCCGAGTCGAGTGCTTTTGTATGGTGTCCTGGGATTATGGCGTAGACTTTGCGGCATCGTGTCGTGTGTATGATATGTCGCTTTGTAAGTGGCTAAGTAAGCTTCATGTATTATTCTGCATTATGTTACGAACTTCATATGTTTATAGATTTCATACGATGCTAGTTTTATTTGATTTGACAAAGATGAAAGGCATGTTTGTTTTTGAAAAAGAAATTTTCAGTACGTGCTTATGTCATGTTTCGTGGGCCCAGTATGGTTATGAGTATTACGAGAGTCAGAGGGTTCGCTCGGCCCTAAGGAAGGGTCGGGTGCCCATCACACCCTGTCGGAAATTAGGGTGTGACACTATTGCAATGCTTCAGGCATTGGGTTAGGATGTGTGTTGATACATGGTAAGGTGATTGCTTATGCTTCAAGGCAGTTGCGAAAACATGAGAAAAACTATCCAACCCATGATCTTGAGTTAGCTGTGGTGATTCGTTCATTGAAGATGTGGAGACATTATTTGTATGGTGTCCATGTGGATATATATATGGATCACAAGAGCCTTCAGTATATTTTCAAGCAGAAAGAATTGAATTCTTGTAGAGGCGATGGTTGGAGTTGTTGAAAGATTATGATGTTAACATTCTATATCATCCCGGGAAGGCGAACACTGTGGCTGATGCTTTTAGCCGTAGATTTATAGGAATTTTATGTGATGTTCAGCTAGAGAAAAGAGAGTTAACTCGTAAGCTCCAGCAATTAGCTAGCCTAGGAGTTCGGGTAGTAGACTCAGGAAATGTGCGAGCTACCATTCATAATTCAGTTGTCTCGTCACAAGTAGTTGAAGTGAAAGAGCGCTAGTACGAGGATCCCATACTAGTTCATTATAGAAATACACTTTCGCAGAGGCGGAAGTCATCCTTTGAGATTTCTGGAGATGGAGTTCTTCGATGTAGAGGCAGATTGTGTGTTCCTGATGTTGCAGGATTACGCCATCAAATATTGAAAGAAGCCCATTGTTCCCGTTATTTTGTTCATCCTGGAGCAACGAAAATGTATTATGACGTTAAATCCATGTATTGGTGGAATGGAATGAAGAAAGACATAACAGAATTCGTGGCCCAATGTCCTAACTATCAACAAGTGAAGATTAAACACCAAAAGCCCGGTGGATTGTTGCAAGCTATGGAAATTCCAACTTAGAAATAGGAAGTGATTAATATGGATTTCATCGTAGGCTTACCTCGTTCTAGGCATAGATATAATTCTATATGGGTAATTGTGGATAGACTTACGAAGTCAGCTCATTTCGAACCAATCAGAACTACATATGTAGCCGAAGATTATGCAAAGCTTTATGTCAAAGAGATAGTACGACTCCATGGTGTCCAGTATCTATTTTTTTCGATAGAGGGACACAGTTTACAGACAAATTCTGAAAATCTTTTCAAGAAGGTTTGGGGACTCAGGTGAGTCTTAGTATAACATTTCATCCACAGACTGATAGGCAAGCTGAGCGTACCATCCAGACTCTCGAGGATATGCTATGGGCATTTGTCTTGGATTTTGGAGGTAGTTGGGATGATCACTTACCGCTTATTGAATTTTTTTATATCAACAGTTATCATTCTAGTATCCAGATGGCCCCGTATGAGGCTTTATATGGGCACAAGTGCAGATCGCCAATTGGGTGGTTCAAAGTGGGAGAAACTAAACCGAGCAGGGGCCGTACTTGATCCGTTGCCAAGCCATAGAAAAGGTCAAGCTTATACAGGATCGATTATTAACAGCTCAGAGCCATCAGAAATCTTATACAGATAATCGTCGACGAGACTTAGAGTTCCAAGTAAAGGACTGGGTATTCTTGAAAGTGTCGCCAATGAAGGGCGTCATGAGATTTGGTAAAAAGGGCAAGCTTAGTCCTCAGTATATTGGACCTTATGAGATTGTACGCAAGGTAAGCCAGGTGGCTTATGAATTAGATCTACCTTCGGATTTGGAGTCAGTCCATCCGGTTTTTCATGTATCGATGCTTCGTAAGTGCATTGGAGATCCTTCTAGAATTGTACCGGTAGATGATGTTCAAGTCACTGAGCAATTAGCCTACGAAGAAATTCACATTGCCATTCTAGATAGGCAAGTACGGATAAAGATGTAGCTTCAGTTAAAGTCTTATGGAAAAATAATAATAGAGAGGAAATGACCAGGGAAGTAGAAGAAGACATGAAGTTCAGGTACCCACACTTATTTCCACCTCCATAGGAGACTCAGGTAGAGATGCCATTGTCCTCAGGTATGTAATGCTTTCCTTGATGCTTTCTTGGTCGTGTGTGGCCATGGTTGTTGATATTGTTGTTGTAGCCCTTTGAGGTGATATATTTTGGGTTGTTGTGACAGGATGGTAGTGCCATATTATAGGGAAAACTCTGGCCTAATTTTTGTAGAATCCCTAAGAGTCTAACATTCGAGGACGAATGTTCCTAAGGGGGAATAAATGTTACATCTCGGAAATTTTGAGTAGTTTGAATCATGAGTAGACTAAGGCGAGCCTAAAGTGGACATAAGGTCCTTATGTGATTAAGGAGAGTATTTGATAACTTTAAGTGGGTACATTAAGATTTTGAAGTCATAGCAATCTGTGGGATTACGTTTGTCGAACGAAGTAGAATGTAAACCATGTTTGGGTTGATTTCGCAGCGATTGAGTTATACTTTATTTAGTACTGACTTGAGGAGGAGCTATAGGGCCCCTTCGATGGTTAACAAAGTGTTATATAAGTGCCAAGAAGGGTCCATAAGGATTGGGAGTCAAACGAATCGAAACAAGCGATTTATAGGATGGGGTCAATTTGACGGACCATTTAATGGACCGTAGGATATTTGACGTTCCGTCAAATGGTGGAGCACCACCGTATAACAGTCACAGTGAGCCATGTTGGGCTGAGCACTTTGATGGTAAAGTTTGACGGACCGTAGGAATTTCGACGATCCGTTAAAGTGGGCGCAGGATTGCCCGACGAGATTTTAAGTCACGCTTTATATATTTCGTTTTATATCATTTGGAATCATTATTTCCCCAAATAAGATCCTTGAGCTCTCCAAATCCCTCTCTTTAAGTCTGTAAACTAATCCAAGCCAAATCCAAGAGAATCAAGAGATTTAAGTGCTAAGAAGCTTGCTAGGGTTTGTGGAACTCAAGATTTTCCTTTGATGTTGATGTTGGAGACTTCACTTTAGTGGAGGAAGTTGATCCAAGCCTTGTTCTTGTGTGATTAAGGTAAGTTTTTGCATCTCTTGTATATGGTTAAGGTTTTTTTATTGTTGTACTATTCGGTTGAAGGAAGGAAAAGTGAAAATGGAGTTCAAGTATGAATTTGAGGATATTATGAGTTATAGGTTAACTTGAATTGTGATTCTTGGCATACTATGAGTATAATCTTGTTGTGAATGTTATTAATGATATTGAGGAAGTATTGCATGTAGGTATATATGGTGTTGTGTTGTAGCTATTGTTATGATTGATAATGAAAAGGAGTTTGGGGATTGAATGATGCTTAACTTGAATGAAGTCTTTTGATTATGGTATTGTTGATAATGTCGTTGTTGTTTGGGAGTTGTTTTAGAATTTGATAGAAGTAGATAAATTAGGGGAAATTCTACCCAATTTTCGCTAGCTCATGAATTATTCTAGTTTGAATTTAAGAGTGTCTTTAAGACTTAACCATGGTATGAATCCTTCTAAATGTAGATTTCTTAAGCGTTGGCGGTGAACGTTGAGTATTTAAGAAGCCGTAAAGGTATGTAAGGCTAACCCTTCTTTCTTAAGGCATGGTCCCATTATTGTATACCTTCACGCGAATTCCATAATGCCTTCTATGAGGACTTCATTCCTAGAATCACTAAAGCTCATAATTCTTGATATTCTCATGATACCATTGGTTCCATCCTATGATAGTTGATCCTCTAAGAAAAGATATAACGAAAGTGATGATGACGATGATGTTGACGATACTTATGTACTCATATATATATATATATATATATATATATATATATATATATATATATATTTGTATGGCTATTAAGTAACACCGAGCCTTGTCATGGTCGGGTATGTGAAACACCGAACCTCTATGGTCGGGTATCGTTCTACTATATATAATGAACGTCGCCAGAGGTATATATGACTCTATCATCCCATGACTTTTCCATCTTATTTTACTTTTCCTGCTTCTATTATGCTATTGATTATGCCTTACATACTCGGTATATTGTTCACCGACGTCCTTTTGTTTGTGAGGTCATATATGGACGGGGAGATAGACTTTATCCTTAGATTTCTTATCCCAGGAGCTCCATTTGATCCATGTTGGTACTATTCTTTTGTGTATATATATATGGGCATGGCGAAGCCCTGTCCCGTCTTTATAATGTTACATACTCTTCTTAGAGGCTCGTAGACAGTTATGTATAGTTGGATGTCTTTCGGCCTTGTCGGCTCACATTTTTGTATATCATTTTGTTAGCCTCGTCGGCTTGTGTGTGTATATGGTCATAGTGTTGATGTTGATATAAAAGTGCCTTAGCCAGATCGAAATTGTATTCTTGATGCATAGAGATTATGAGTAGGTTGTATGGCTCACCTAGATATGATTGTAGAAGTATGATGAAAGGCGCCCGGTGGGTTAGCTCCGCATGCCCATCATGGCTCTCCGGTTGGGTCGTGACACAAACTCCATGTTGAGCATTCTACTATATAGCCTGGTAACCTGTTTCACATAATTATCTTAATTCAACCAGGTTAACAATTATACTTTTTTCTTTCATTCTTCCCCTTTTTGGCATCAGAAAAAAGAGACCAGTAATATTGATCTCTTGAATGTTATATAAATTTCAAAGTTAGCAACATTCAAAAGTAAGTTCATTAACTGAAATTAGGCACCAACATAGAGATATTAAACAAATACACTGACTAACGAAGAACAAAAAGATGACAAGGATTAAATAGGCGAATTCCTATATACGACTAAGACGATGGTTTAGAGGTTGAAGGATTGTCTTTGATAAGAGCAACAACCAAGTCCTGAATAGTCTTTGTATTATCTTCTCTTTCCTTATTCAGTACCATCTACAGATTCAAAAAGTTGGCATTTAATGCTTCATTTTCTTTCTTATACTTTGCCTGTAACATACCCAGTTCATAGAGGTGGTTTTCCTATAACACATCCGATTTCACCCTCCTTGGCAGCAAGATGATTTCTTAATGCTTGCAGCTCTTCATCTACATTCTCAACAGGAATGGGTTGATCAACTTTTTCCACAGACCCAATGACGTCCTTAGTCGTCTGATATTGCCATACTTTGATGGGCACTGCAGAGTAGTCAAAGATGTCACCAACTAAAACCCATCCATATGTTAGTCCGTGCCATTTTGCCTATAGTGAGATCATGTGCATATGTTGAATCATGAGGCTGGGCAGGTTTATCAGGATCCTGGAGTCAAGAAACTCCATAAGTACCATGTCCAGGAAATTCGCCTCAACCCTTTCTTCCTTTCCTGGCACTATCATGCGATGTACAACTTTGAAATGCATTTGATAAAGCTTAGACATCTCACTCTTTGATACTCTCTTATGTTGTTTAGCTGTTGGGTTACCCGAGAATTTCCTTGTCTTCTCTGCAACACTTGCCATTCCTTGAAGGGAAGGCCACTTATTCTTCGCATAACTTGCCCATCCCTCAGAAGGCATTTTTAGGATTTCCCCAGTGTTTGAGCATTCAAAACGATCTTAATTCCCATTACACTACTGGTGTGTTGCTTTTCTTGAAAGGCAGCATTGATGTAGAACTTTGTAACCTATTCTCTACACATTCTTCTCTTCTTATTTCTTTAAAGAAATAAATCGCTCCACCCCTGAAACTTTATTCTTTCCAAAAGCACATCCATCTCAGGTACTCCATGATCGGTAACCACTCTACCTCTGAGTATTGTCTGTCTTTGAATAATCATCACCTTTCTTAATGTTTAATCCTTTGAGTTAATTCTCGATGTCCTTGAGATCTTGGTCTTCTGACTCAGATGACTCATTCTTCTCAATTTCAGTTGTCTCTGTTATATCCCGCATTTTAGTACAATCGGATAATTCGAGACAATCGCGGGAGGACGACAAGAAAGGCCACATTTTTATTTTGATAAGCATACGAATGATTTATGACGTATTTAGAAGCGGAAATTTTAAGAAAGGTTAAGGGCATAAAAGAAAAACTCGCAATATGACTCGTGGAAATATGGAGAAAGACGAAGAACCAATTTGGAAACGGGGAAAAATTTGTTTTCATGAATTACAAGAATTAGCCTAATAATTGGGCTTGGAATTTTTTTTTAAGAGAATTTGAAGGCCCAACATGTATGTGGTCCAAGCCCACATTGAACAAGGATTGGTTAATAAATAAGATGACTAAGTCATCTTTTCTCATAACTCTCTAGAAATTTCATGAAATAAGAAGAAGAGGAAAGAAGGAGAAAATTCATAGGCCTTTCGGCCAAGAGAAAAATTCCAAGAAAAGTTGAGAAAAATTCCTCCAAAAATCACTCCCTACTAAGTAGAAGGTCCTTAACAAGGTGGAGTTGTTGTTGAAGCAAGAAGAACTCACAATCATACAAGTTGCCAAGTTGTAGCCAAGTGAGAAGTGAAGAAGAAAGGTGAGAATTAATCTTGTTTTGTGTATTATATATGGCTTATATGTGTTGTGGTATGCTAAAATGGATGAAATTTATGAAGGAGAGAAATATAGTACTTGGCCGTGTATATATGTATAGGTGTAGGAAATATGAATTGAATTTTATGTGGTAATCTAGTTGTAGTTGTGGTGGAACTTTATTAGAAGTGAAAGTTGAATGAATTAGTGGAAGTTGAATGATTTTGGAGAGATTGTAGTTGTGCGTGCATAATGTGTGAAGCGTGTGTGCATGGTGTGTGTGTGTGCAATGTGGTGAATTGTGAGGAAATAATGAGGAAGTTTTACTTACTATTTTATGTGTTGTGGATTTTGTATTACAAATAAAGCTTGATGAGTTTGGTGAAGTGTTGTAAGTGGAAGAAAGTGGTAACTTGAGATTATGTGCCTTGAATGGAATATGTGAATTGCTAGTGTGATTGTTGAGTTGTGTTAATAGTTTGGCGGTTTGAATTCCGGATTGTGATTGATGAGAAATTTGGCTATATTGAATGTTGAGGATGGTATATTTACAAAGGAAATTTGCCTTAAATTTCGGTAGCCAAGTGTTTCCCTAAGATTCTAACTCTAGAATCTAATAAAAGTGTTGGTAAACATGACCAATTTGCAGATTTTTGAATTGCGACGTGAATTTGGAATAGCTAAAGAGACGAGAAAAGGGTATGACAGGTTTCCCCTTCCTTTCTTGGCATGTCTTAGACGTATAGGCACGATTTCGCGCCTCGGGGACTTTCCTAACTCTAGAAATCCGCGATTGAAAATAGTTACTATTCATTCAGTAAGATTGAACTAAAAGTGCATGAATTGCGAAAGAAATGTCCAACTATCCTAGAACTTGCAAGGATAAGACCCGATTACCCTAAGACCTTCCTGAGTAACGTTGACACGTAACATATGTAGATAATATACTTTGCTATAAAAATGAAAGTACGAGAATATTAAACCGTTTAGGATAACCTAATTCTATTATAGGTAACGACTATTCTAAAGAATCTAAGTACAAGGAATTATGCCCTATGATCCCTGGATGTGTGTGCACCACTACGTATAAGTATGAGTATATTGTATGAAAGTCGAGCGCTATAGACGCTGAAAAATATACATGATATAAGCATAAGTATATGATAGCGAGAATCG
Source organism: Lycium ferocissimum (assembly GCF_029784015.1). NCBI lineage: Eukaryota > Viridiplantae > Streptophyta > Magnoliopsida > Solanales > Solanaceae > Lycium > Lycium ferocissimum. Next base: position 8,183 of record NW_026727377.1, read on the forward strand.
GAGCGCTATTCTATAAGTATATATATATATATAACACAAAAGAATCTTCTATATTATATATATACGATATGAGCATATGTATATGATGAAAGAGCCGGGCGCTATAGACGCCGATGAAATTTTTATATATTTACGGGGAAAATGGAGATAATCCGTTATATACGCGTATCCACGATCAGTACTACATGACTTGATATCGTCCGGACGTGGGATGCCCCAGGCTATTCGAGTATTGTCCGCGTCTTTGCAATATTATATATTTATCTTTATGTATATATGTATATATATATATATATATATTGAGAAAAGCTAGGAAAGCACGGCCTTTGAGTTATATACCAGTTACGTTTCTATCCCGGGACATGTAATTCTTTTATGTCAATATACATGATTTATGGTCTTCATGCCTTACATACTCGGTACACTATTAAATGCGGCGTCCTTCTTGTATTGCGTTTCATCTCAATTCGTGACAGTGAGATTTGATCTTAGGAGCTCATCGCTCAATTTGTTGCCTCACAATGTACTCGCTGACCTATGTATAAGTGTATTATGTCTAGGAGCTGTATTAAATATATACGATCGATTATGTGGGTAAATATGCGGTATTTTGGCATCTTAATGCTGTTGTATGGTGATAGCGGAGCTAAGTATGTTTATAATGGTATTGTTCATTAGAAAAAAATACGGCACCGTTCATACGACTTGCTAAAAGGTACGGGTAAAACGATAGGTAAAGGGTGCTTTGTATCCTAAATCACGGCCCCTAGTTGGGTCGACTTTTCGGGTGCAATGACTGCTTGACCTTTCACATATAGTAGACTTGCGGGTATGGGTCGTATGATTTTTAAGGTCGTCAGATGAGTATTAGATTGGTTTTTGTGAAAATAAGCCTCAAAGCGAAAAATATTTGACCCAAAGTTGACTTTTGGGTAAACAGACCTTTTTCAAAAATTTATCAATTCTGAGAGGTCCGGATGGGTGTTTGTAACTTATGGGTATGTTCAGTTTGGTTCCCAATGCACTCGGGTGCATTTTGGGACTTGGGTTGGAAAGTTAGTTTTAGGCTATTGGGGGTTGACTTGGTCAACAAGACCTCTTTTGAGAATTCCGAGTGCGCGGGTGAGTTTGTAGCGCATTTTTGCATATGTATGCATATTTGGTTTGTGTCCGGGAAATTCCAAGATGGTTCCGGGTGTTGAATCCAATTTTGAAAAACACCAGAAATTTTTGGTGTCTGGTGGCGCCATAGCGGTGGAGTGACCGCCATAGCGATGGTTTGACTACCGTAGCGGCCGAAGGATCAGTTTCTTATTTAAATGCCTTTTGGAAACCTTTATTCCTCCCATTCCTAATATTACATCTCTTTAGCATCTTGGAGGCGATTTGAGGAGAGTTTGGTCAGATTTCTCATGAGGATAAGTTCCCTACTCTCAATTCCTTTCATGTATCTGTCCTAAGTAAGAATTCATGGTAGTAAATTCATCGAACATGAAGAATAAAATAGGGTTTTTATGGTTTCTTTTTTAAAGGGGTCTAAGCCTTTCTTGATGAGTTATAATTGATGAATTTAGCTAAGTTAAGCATGGAATTGGTCAGATTAATGTTGTTAGGCTCGAATTTATCCATTTATTAGGATAAAATTGAAGAGGGAAAGTTGAGTTTTATGAGAAATTCCTAAAATGTGTTTTAGACTTGACTTCGGTTAGTAAAGAATATGTAGAGTTAGTGATTGTCGGAGACTGCATGTTACACCTTCGGGTATAAAGTTAGGATGGAATTCTTAGATTGGTAATGTTGTTTGTGCCTTGTCTCCTTGTTATGTTATATTTGCTATTGTGGCTTTATGTGTTCGGGCTTGTGGCCTGTTAGAAACCCTAGGAATAACGCGCAACAATTCATATATGATTTGGAGGATTTTATGTATCATGGAAAACTAGTTGGATGGGAACTTGACTTATGACTTGCTGTTGATTATGATTTAATGCATGGTATGCATACTCGTTTCATATGTTTATTGATATTGAATCGTAACTTGGTAGCGACGATGTTAAAAGAGATAATGGAATGTTGCATGATTCTAGAATGGATGATTAGTGATTGACCTTATGAGTTGGAGACCGTATTTATCATATGTTGATGCCATTGGAAAGGAAAGAAAATATATGATATTGTTTATGTCATTGTTGTGATAAGTGTTCTTGTGTGGCACAACTGAAATGAATATGTTGCATTTGATACTCTCATTGCATGACATACATTCTGACATCCATCCTATATGATTGTGCTCTTGATATTGGTGCGACGGTGATAAATGAGAGGGGAAGTAATTATGATTCTTATGACATTATTATATCGCGTAACCATCTCTATGTTGTGTGATATGGAGTGGCTAGCGAAGAGTTTCGGTTGAGGAGTCATTCTAAGCTGTGTGATACGGAATGACAGATACATGGACTTCGTGGGTCCCCCAGGGGTCATGACTGTCGGATGGTGGACATCGTCCCTCGGAGCATGTGTGTTTCATTGCATGGATGGATGAGTCATTCTAGGCTGTGTGATACGGAATGGCGGTACATGGACTTAGCAATCCCCTATAGGTCATGGCTGTAGGATAGTGGACATCGTCCCCTCGAAGCATGTGTATATCACTATATATTATTGCATAGAGGATAAGATAGTATCTAACAATTAGGATATTTCTGACCTCTTCAAATGCTACAAATGACCTCGCAAAATATTGAACAGAGGATGATAAGATAGTATCTAGCATTCCTACTTTCCCTGTATCTTGTTGTATCCTGGTATTCTGCCTTCTTTTAATCTGTTTTTTGCTTCACATAGACTATCAAACTTGTGAAAGAAATGATTCACTAGAGACGGACTCTACATCTGTTTTGGAGTTGCATTACTGTGTGAAATTGTGATTCAACAACTAATTGAAGCTTGTTTTGAATGTGAATTCAAAATTTGGATTGATTTGGGTTTGACATCAGTGAGTCTGGTTGGAGTATTTGTATGAGGATAAGAGTTTTTAATTTAATATCTAAGAGCTCTTTGGAAGGTATTAGTGGTAGGTTATAGATTTAGGCAGTCAAGTTGAGTAATTACCAGTTCTATGTTGCGTTCCCGATCCTAAAGCTGAGTTTGAATTGAAAGTTAAAACTTAAAAAGTGTTGCACCAATGGGAAAAAATAATAAGTAACATCATAAATGTTGCTCCTCAAGTCAGTATTGCATCTTCATTATGTGCTTCATAAGATTTATATCTTTGGTGTTTCACATTGTTAAATTGTGTATTATAATGAGTATGCTATTGCTGGTTCACCAACTTTAATTCAAAGAAATTTGATTTGAGATCCTTTATGTCTGATACAACTTTGTTGAATGAAAACGGCGAGTCCCGGCAACTCGTAACTCGTTATGATTATGAGTGCAATTTAAAAAGATTTTACATTGTGAGTGTAATGTAATTTGTTATAGTAGGTTATTGTTCTATTTATCAAGTTACCATATCGAGCTTGATGTAGATTTTGGTTAGTTTGAGTCTATTACTTTTTTTTGTCTTTGATTACATAATAAAATTTCCTTTTCTTTTTCGTACTTTCATTTTCTTTTTCTTTATTACTATTCTCTAAATATCTATTGTTGTTCCTTTTGAAATTGTAGGTGAAGGAAAGACTAACGCGAAGATGAAAGCAACGAAGACCTTACTTTGTCACGACCCCACTTACAGGTCGTGCCGGCACCTACCGTATTACTAACTAGTAAGCGAACCCTTAACAACCAACCCAGTATTCATCCATTTTATACTAACAATTTCTTAATGATCACAATATTTAAAAAGTAATTGCTCAACAGACTCCGTTATAAATACAAGAAACTGAAAAGAACTTCCTGGAACCTAGTCTAGACAGGTACAAGAGCTCCTACTACACAAGAAAAAACAAAATAAATGACCCATCCTCTACCTGGAGTGAGAAGAGCGAGGCTATAGGAAAATGTCTGGTAATCCACACGAAGAAACTTCAACTTACACCTGCAACATATCTACACCCAAAAAGGATGTAGCAAGAGTAGTATCAGTACACCACACGTACTGGTAAGCATCACCGGTCGACTAAGATTAGTTCACGCAACACAATACAAAGTCAATAAGATAAGCAGATAAGTCAAAGACCCTCAAGACTCCCAACATGGATTATTATATCATCACTAACTTACCCTCCTACTCCCAGTTATTCACTTCTCTTATCCCCATAGAATTACCATTCATCTAACTAGTCATTTAAACCCATTCCACCTTCCCTTAAGCCAATTAATTTAGCCTCATCTCCTTATTTACACTAACGTCTGATTTCTAGCTTTTAGCCGTAGAGTTTTTCTATCCAATTCCCTTACTACGATATGATGCACCCATGGGATGACCTTACCATTTAAGATTCGCTCTTGCACTTACCTTCATAATAATCACCACCTCGCACAACCTTAACCAAATCACTAAGATGTACAATGCAATATAACAGACTGACAGTACAAAAATATAAGGACATAGCAGTATGAGATGTAATACAATGTAGATGCGATGTAAGGGCCTAACCACGCTGTACATACATGCTAACTGATGTCATTGCTCAGTAGTCATGACCTGCAGGATACCCATGGTGTCCACGTGCCACTCGTTCCGGATACTCATCGGACTCGAGCCATAAATCCTCTACTCCGGAAAGAACCTCGGACACGGATCCACATCATATACATATACTTACCATCACCCTTCCGCCAATGATTGGCTGAAAAATAGTACCTCATATTCCACCCAACTCAGCCATATGATCGGATAACACAACTGACACGTACTCAGACTTTCTGCTCCATGTATTTCCTCATAACCACATGCAATGTATGCAATGATGAAAATGAATGAAACAATATCATGAATCATGCCCTTGATAGGCGTAGCACTATCACGATTTCCTTCAGTCCTCCTAATACAAACCTCTTGTTAATAAGAATGACAATCATATGAATATTTCAATATACTTGGAAATAAAGACGGAAATCAAATACACCTAGGAATACATATTCTAAACAACGAAATACCCCTTTCTAGCCATGATGAATAATCAATTCCCATTTCGTAACACATACCCTTCAACGATGATAGCACTCAACACTCAAATAAATATTCATTGTTTCCCTAGATACTATTTACACATAGCTTTCGTTAAGTTTTTCGAATATATCCTTCCAAACTCCATGTCCGAAGACTTAATCATGTAATCTCCCATCAACTTTAAATGTCTATACGATTCACTAATTAAAGTCTAACTCAAGTAAACCATAACCTACCTCGATGACGAACAGCTATTTGAATCTCCATGAATTGCTCGCCTTCCTATCTTTTATCCGAATCCATGCAAGATGGTAGCTGTGGGGAAGGATGTGGAGAATGTTGGGAAAAGCCTTTTCTCTTGGTGTGAAGGGTTTTTCTTCTTGTGGAAACCTAATAGCACCTTGAAGGGTCTTTTATTAAAAAGGAGGGTGAAATATAAACTGAGTAACCAAAAAAAAACACGTCACTACCCCCATAGTTTGTCGATCTCGCTATAGCGGGACCGCTGCGGCGGTCCCTTGGCTGTTATAGCGGTCCACTTCGTCTCGGTACCGTCACGCCCCCAATTTCCGAGGGACGTGATGGGCACCCGACCCCGATTTAAGGCCGAGCGAACCCGCAGACCTTTATCGCACATGTAAAAATTTTTTTTTCAAAACTCAATACCGAATAGTCATAAAATGCATAATAAAGCTTTCTAGTTTGACAGAATCTATAATTATACAAACTTTAATACAAACACAATTTGACAAATCGGTACCATGAAGCCGCTCACTGCTTGACGACACTATACCCACACCACTTGCATGCAAGTCTCTAGTACCATCCGGAAGACACAACGTACGTACTCGGACTCGGCGGCGCTCGAGAGAAGGAATTGGAGCTCGCCGATCATGCGGAACATCTTCCACTCATACGTGGGTACCGCGCGGCATGAAACGCGGCCCCAGAAGAACGAGGGGGTCGATGCGGACAATGTGCGAGTATCGAGGGCATGCAACACAACACAAAATAACAGAACTATCAGACACATACTCTACTCGGAAATACAGACACTTACCGTTCGGACACAGTCCATACACACCGGTCTCATACGTCAGCAAAGGGTACATAGAGTAAGTAAGTCAAATAGACTACCAAAATGCTTATCTTACAATCACAGACCGCACGTCAGAGAAACACAGGGAACACATAGTTTGTTCAGAATCACAAAATGCTCACTTTTGAAGCACAATAACACAGATCAAATTATACATACCAACATCATATATCACATCAAAATACCGGGGGCGGACAGATACCACAGCACCCCGGATCATTTATCCACGATACTCGGAGGCGGACATATACCACAGCGCTCCGATACCTCGGGCGGACATATACCACGGCTCCCGGGTTGCATATCATGGCATAATTGCGGTACCCGGAGGCGGACGGATACCCACGCGGCACTCGGGTCGCGTATCGCGGTACCTCGGGGGCGGACATATACCACAGCACCCCGGGTCGCATATCATAGCACGGGGGCGGACATATACCACAGCACCCCGGCCACATAACATCACATAACCACGGTACCCGGAGGCGGACAAATACCACAGCACTCCGAGCCCGATCAGCCACACACATGAATCATAACATCACACATACACATAGATCATTTCTTAATATTCTGGAAACTCAGCAAACAAGTTCATGTTCAGGTACCAAACAAACGTTAGCAGATAATCATCATATCATATGCCTTTTGGAATACTCATACCAGGTTACTTATGTCAGAATATTTGTGCCGGACCATCTACGTCGGAATGCTTATGTCAGAATATTCAAATCAGATTATTCCTACCGGAACGTTTATATCAGAATAGCCAACCATAATACTTTCATCTGAGCTACCGGACACTTATAGCAAGCTCGGAACATTAGCCAAAGATTTCCAGTACTTTTCGTGCGGAAATAAGGCAAACAGGACGACATACCTAAGTCTCGGGGTTTGTGGGCCCACTTCGGGTCAACTGAGGTGACGTACCTTACTTACGTAATTTTACACTTCACATTGTCATTCATAATAATTCTAAGACAATCGGGTTCCATTTGCTCAAGTTCTAGGCGTTTAAACAAATTTTCAAACTATTAGCAAGTATAAATGATTCAATTCCATTCAAAGAAAAAGGGCAATTTTCGAACATGAATTCCAAGGAGTAGAGTTGTCCACAGGGTCCAATTTCAAGCCTAGTATATCTAAGACATGCCGCAGAAAGAAAGGGTAAGCCTTACATACCTTTTAACGCTTACGCTACTCCAAATTCTCGTCCAAAGTTCGCCAAAATCTGTGATTTGGTCATCCTTACCAATTACTATTCACGAAGCTTTAAAATTCCAATCTTGGATTTGTTCTTGTCTGCCGAAATTTCGGCAGCACCTCCCCTGTAACTGCACCATCCCGAGAATATGGCTCGGCCCAAATCAACATCAACAGCAATCCGGGAATTCCACCCGGCCAAACTATCATCAATAATGCCAATATTCAACCCAAATACATTCTAACATTTCCATTCTCTTCCTTACAATCCCATTAGATTCCATTGCTCATATATTCATTACTAATCCGCAACCATTTACACATGATTTAGAAACATTCCACGCAATCCACGAAATATTCAAAACAACTCCAACAATATACTACTTCACCCGAAACCTTTCCAAGCTTAGCAAGAGCAACACAACGCATTCTTTTTCTTTCAAATTCATACACTATCCCAACAATTCCATACATTTACAATATTATTTCCATAACCACAAGGAACTATATTAAAATCATGTTGACTTCAAATCAGCCCACACATTTTGCAACTTCAACATAAGTCATTAAACTTCATTTTCGTCACCTAATTCCCAACAAACAACAACCAAAACACTAAGTAACATTAGCTCGACATGGCTGCCCCAAAACAGTCCATACACGGCCAACACCAACATGTAATGTTCCATGATTTTCATTTGTTTTCTACACATCACAACGACACACAAACATGCTAAATTCAATTAATTCTCCATTCCTACACAACACACACTCACACACTCACGGTCTCAACACTTTCACACGGCCACACACACCAACATGCACGGCTACAACACCATGTCAATATTTCCATGAATTTCATTAGTTCAACACATTACAACAACAATCAAAACACCACACAACACTTGCACACACACGGCCACATACAACCACACCATAACTTCATGAACTTCGTTTATTTACACACTCCACAACATCCACAAATCATGCATAACACATATAAAATAAAATTGAGCCATACCTTTTCCTTTCCTCTATTTCCCACGGCTAGCTTCTCTTTTTGCAAAACGAATAGTTTGCTTGTTTCAACGACTTCTCCATGACGACGAGGGCCTTCCAATTAGTATAGAAGCATAGAGAAAACATTTTCCGTGACCACCTTTAGGGGAGGGGCTGGTTCGGCCAGCCCCCTCTTTTCCGTTTTGCTTCTTCTTTTTTTTTTGTTTGTTGTCTTGCTTTCTTTCTTTCTCCTCTCTAATTAAAAAGATGACAAGCATATATATATATATATATTAGGCAAGCATGTGAGGGGCACATGCCCCTCTCTAGAATTTTCCTTTTCTTTCTTTTCTTTTTTCTTTTTCTAGAATTTTCTCTTATTTGTTTTTCTCCAAAAGATGACTTGCTCTAGAATTTTTGTGAAATTACGATTTTGTCCCTTGTCTTTCCACAAAATTACCATAACGCCATTTTGCAAATTTCCCTTTTTGCCCTCAGTCTTTCTCAATATTTCCATACTAATAATATTTCTCAACGACTTACGCCTTTCGACGAAACCGAAAAATAACCTCGCCCTGAACGTTCCACCATTGTCTCAGAATATCCAAAGGCCCAAAATGCGAGGTGTAACATCCTTCCCCCCTTTTAGAACATTCGTCCTCGAATGTTCAACTAGTCTTACGGGCTTCCATAATCACCTTGGGGGGGGGGGGTCCCTATCACAGTTCAAGCGTCCTTATCAAACATATTACAACATCAGTTGTTTCTAGCTTACCTTTACACTTTTCTCATCCGCTTCCCCCCCTTTTGGGGCATACTCATACCTTCGTACTCATTCATACCCTTACATTTTCCATTTTCCCTCAGATCCTAGTTTCCGGATTTCATGCAGATTCTTATTCCTTAGCACACCTTATTCTTGTTACCTACTTTCCTCCAAAATCTTACCCTCCTTACTTTTGTTGTCACTCGAATTTCAGTGTTCTTATTCGATTACTGGTTTCCCACACCGTAGCACCGGTGGCTGGGAATCACGCACTCACCGATACAGTCACATATAGGGTACCGTATACATTCATACACATCCACATAATTATCATTGCCTAACCCACAGAATACTTCCCGACACTGTTCAAGCCTATCCAAATTTCAGAATTGTATCGCACTTCCTGTCCCTTTTTCAGCCTCGCCTGTGGCATTCTATATGACCTGCTGTGATCTCCAACCATTCTGTACAGATTTAATTTCCTTTAGGCCACCCTGGATTTTCGTTTGTCTCTTATACTCAAATTTGTAAAATTTCCTCATACTTCCCAGGGGGTCACCCATCTTGAGATTGCTCTTGCTTGAGCACGCTTAACTTTGAAACTTTGGTAGAATCCGGTGCCTTAGGGCCGATATAATCGCGTAAATTTTCTCGTACGACCTTTATTGCATAATTCGGGGCAGGTGAAAGTCTTACATACTCCGGGGCACGCTCGTAACACGTCCTTTTCTGCAAAATTACCATTTTACCCTTTTCCGCCCTTACTATCCCGAACCGCCGCAGCAATTCCCAACAACATCTCGCATCATACCACCTCATACCGGTACCATATTACGTCATATAATATCATATCATGCCAAATCATAGCCGTACAAGGCTTCCGGTTTCGATAACAGAACAAATATGTCGAATTCACCTTCGTATCTTTCCATATCCTCATTCGTCTCCTTCCGCCGTATGTAAGGCTTACACGCGGGATCCGGTTTCTATGACCGGGCTCTATCGCACGATCTTATGACAGGAAAGAAGGTCAACAATCCCTAGATGCCCCGTAGTCTCCCGTTTATAAATGTGGCCGGCTTCACACTATAAACGTGGACCCTACCGGACACGACTCGCGAGACGTGCCCCTTAGACCGACCTCGCTCTGATACCACTCTGTCACGCCCCAATTTCCGAGGGACGTGATGGGCACCCGACCCCGATTTAAGGCCGAGCGAACCCGCAGACCTTTATCGCACATGTAAAATTTTTTTTTTTTTTCAAAACTCAATACCGAATAGTCATAAAATGCATAATAAAGCTTTCTAGTTTGACAGAATCTATAATTATACAAACTTTAATACAAACACAATTTGACAAATCGGCTGATGAAGCCGCTCACACAACTGACACACTATACCCACACCACTGTCTGCAAAGTCTCTAGTACCATCCGGAAGACACAACGTACGTACTCGGACTCAGCAGCGCTCCAGAAGGAATTGGAGCTCGCCGATCATACTGGAACATCTTCCACTCATCTGTGGGTACCTGCGCGGCATGAAACGCAGCCCCCGAAGAACAGGGGGTCAGTACGGACAATGTACTGAGTATGCAAGGCATGCAACACAAAATAACAGAACTATCAGACACATACTCTACTCGGAAATACAGACACTTACCGTTCGGACACAGTCCATACACACCGGTCTCATACGTCAGCAAAGGGTACATAGAGTAAGTAAGTCAAATAGACTACCAAAATGCTTATCTTACAATCACAGACCGCACGTCAGAGAAACACAGGGAGCACATAGTTTGTTCAGAATCACAAAATGCTCACTTTTGAAGCACAATAACACAGATCAAATTATACATACCAACATCATATATCACATCAAAATACCGGGGGCGGACAGATACCAAAGCATCCCGATCATTTATCCACGATACTCGGAGGCGGACATATACCACGGCGCTCGATACCTCGGGGGCGGATATATACCACACTCCCGGTTGCATATCATGGCATAATTACGTACCTCGGAGGCGGACAGATACCACAAAGACTTCGGTCGCATATCGCGGTACCTCGGGGGCGGACATATACCACAAAGACCCGGGTCGCATATCATAGCACGGGGGCGGACATATACCACGGCACCCCGCCACATAACATCACATAACCACGGTACCGGAGGCGGACAAATACCACAAGACTCCGAGCCCGATCGCCCACACATGAATCATAACATCACACATACACATAGATCATTTCTTAATATTCTGGAAACTCAGCAAACAAGTTCATGTTCAGGTACCAAACAAACGTTAGCAGATAATCATCATATCATATGCCTTTTGGAATACTCATATCAGGTTACTTATGTCAGAATATTTGTCTTGGGACCATCTACGTCGGAATGCTTATGTCAGAATATTCAAATCGGATTATTCCTACCGGAACGTTTATATCAGAATAGTCAACCATAATACTTTCATCTGAGCTACCGGACACTTATAGCAAGCTCGGAACATTAGCCAAAGATTTCCAAGACTTTTCGTGCGGAAATAAGGCAAACGGGACGACATACCTAAGTCTCGGGGTTTGTGGGCCCACGGGTCAACTGAGGTGACGTACCTTACTTACGTAATTTTACACTTCACATTGTCATTCATAATAATTCTAAGACAATCGGGTTCCATTTGCTCAAGTTCTAGGTGTTTAAACAAATTTTCAAACTATTAGCAGCATAAATGATTCAATTCCATTGAAAGAAAAAGGGCAATTTTCGAACATGAATTCAAGGAGTAGAGTTGTCCCCGAGGTCCAATTTCAAGCCTAGTATATCTAAGACATGCCAGAGAAAGAAAGGGTAAGCCTTACATACCTTTTCTGCCGCTTACGCTACTCCAAATTCTCGTCCAAAGTTCGCCAAAATCTGTGATTTGGTCATCCTTACCAATTACTATTCACGAAGCTTTAAAATTCCAATCTTGGATTTGTTCTTGTCTGCCGAAATTTCGGCAAAGACCTCCCCAGAATCGCACCATCCCGAGAATATGGCTCGGCCCAAATCAACATCAACAGCAATCCGGGAATTCCACCCGGCCAAACTATCATCAATAATGCCAATATTCAACCCAAATACATTCTAACATTTCCATTCTCTTCCTTACAATCCCATTAGATTCCATTGCTCATATATTCATTACTAATCCGCAACCATTTACACATGATTTAGAAACATTCCACGCAATCCACGAAATATTCAAAACAACTCCAACAATATACTACTTCACCCGAAACCTTTCCAAGCTTAGCAAGAGCAACACAACGCATTCTTTTTCTTTCAAATTCATACACTATCCCAACAATTCCATACATTTACAATATTATTTCCATAACCACAAGGAACTATATTAAAATCATGTTGACTTCAAATCAGCCCACACATTTTGCAACTTCAACATAAGTCATTAAACTTCATTTTCGTCACCTAATTCCCAACAAACAACAACCAAAACACTAAGTAACATTAGCTCGACATGGCTGCCCCAAAACAGTCCATACACGGCCAACACCAACATGTAATGTTCCATGATTTTCATTTGTTTTCTACACATCACAACGACACACAAACATGCTAAATTCAATTAATTCTCCATTCCTACACAACCACACACACACACTCACGGTCTCAACACTTTCACACGGCCACACACACCAACATGCACGGCTACAACACCATGTCAATATTTCCATGAATTTCATTAGTTCAACACATTACAACAACAATCAAAACACCACACAACACTTGCACACACACGGCTACATACAACCACACCATGACTTCATGAACTTCGTTTATTTACACACTCCACAACATCCACAAATCATGCATGACACATATAAAATAAAGTTGAACCATACCTTTCCTTTCCTCTTTTTCCCACGGCTAGCTTCTCTTTTTTTGCAAGACGAATAGTTTGCTTGTTTCAACGACTCCTCCACGACGACGAGGGCCTTCCAATTAGTATAGAAGCATAGAGAAAACATTTTCCGTGACCACCTTTTAGGAGGGGCTGGTTCCCCCCCCCCTTTTCCGTTTTGCTTCTTTTTTTTTTTTTTTTTTTGTTTGTTGTCTTGCTTTCTTTCTTTCTCCTCTCTAATTAAAAAGATGACAAGCATATATATATATATATATATTAGGCAAGCATGTGAGGGGCACATGCCCCTCTCTAGAATTTTCCTTTTCTTTCTTTTCTTTTTCTTTTTCTAGAATTTTCTCTTATTTGTTTTTCTCCAAAAGATGACTTGCTCTAGAATTTTTGTGAAATTACGATTTTGTCCCTTGTCTTTCCACAAAATTACCATAACGCCATTTTGCAAATTTCCCTTTTTGCCCTCAGCCTTTCTCAATATTTCCATACTAATAATATTTCTCAACGACTTACGCCTTTCGACGAAACCGAAAAATAACCTCGCCCTGAACGTTCCACCATTGTCTCAGAATATCCAAAGGCCCAAAATGCGAGGTGTAACATGTTCAATGTTAGAGACTTTGCAGACAGTGTCATGTATATAATATGTCAGTGACGTAAGCGGCTCTGTAAGCCGATGTGTTATTATGTGTTGTGTTACAAGTTTCATGTGTATATAGATTTTCCTTGATTTGAGAAGAACGAAAAGCATGTTTTTCTGAAAAGCTTGCATTATGTTTTCATTTCACGACTTGAGGGCCCAGTGCGATTATGAGTATCACGAGAGTCAGCGGGTTCGCTCGGCCCTAGGTAAGGGTCGGGTGCCCATCACACCCTATCGGATTAAGGGTGTGACATATTGGTATCGAGCTTCGGTTCGTCCCTAGGGGTTGTACGCAAGTCGTGTCCGATAGAGTCCTGTTTATGGTGTGAAGCCGGCCACATTTATAAATAGGAGGCTACGGGGCATCTAGGGTGGTTACTCTTCTTTCACCTCTTCGATCGTGCCATAGAGCCAAGTCATAGGAAATGAGATTTCTTATGCTAACCTTGATTTCAGCAGAAGAACGACATCGATCGAAGAAGGTGACCAACGATATCGGAAGTTACAGAGCACGCAGGTAAGTAAAGGTATGAAGGATATATGTCGAGTACGGTATTGATGTATGATTGAAATGTACAGATGAAAACTGAAAGGGAAAGTAAAGAGGAAAGTGTAACCGATGCAGTTTGAGTTGGACGTACGAGGTAAGTTAGTTGTTTCCATACTATCGTTGATATTGGGAGCCCTGTGTGGCCGTAATATGATATGATATATATATACATGTGATTGGCCCTGTGAGGCATTGTTGGTATTTCCTGCGTGCAGGTTTTGGGATAGTAAGGAATACAGAGGAAACTCTGCCAAAGTTTTTCCTAGAAATAATACGAGAATGAGATGTAAGTTTGGAATGTGCTTGGGAAAGGTCGTGTCAATAGTAACGATGGGATATGACTGAGCTGTGAGTATGGCTGCCCTTTAAGAATAAGTTAACGGTGGAATTGGTGATAACAGTAAATAGGAGGTCGATGGGGTTATGGTAATACTTACTTTGGAAAGGACCTGTGCTATTAAGAGATGATTTCGAAAGAACTGGTAGGCTCGGATAGAGTGATATATTAAGGCAACGACTGAGTCGATAAGTAGGAGAAAATATGATGAGGTTATGGTTAAAGGGAGTAATAATACGATTAAGACAAGGGTATGGAGAAAAGAGAATTGTGACTAGTAGGAATGTATGGATAAAATAGCTGATGAGATGTGTTGTGAGGACGTCCTGGAATATGTCAAGACCTCAACTTACCCTTGATTAGCTGATGAAGGTCATGCGGTGAGGTGGACGCGATCGTACCGGCATAACGCGTCGAACTTTATTAGTGTTCCAAGGTTAAGCGTCTTTGGGGTGAGAGAAATATTAGGATGGGTGACCCCCTGGGAAGTTTTCTGAAAGTCTTACAAATTCAGACGTAAGAGGCAAATGAGAAGCTAGATTAACCTAAGGAAAATTAGAATCTGCGGAGCGGGCAGAAACCATAAGGAATCGTGTAGGACGGGCGGATTAGGTCGGTGAAGAGAAGGAGTCAACGGAAAGAGGAACTACGGAGAAAGCGAGACAACAGTGTAGTGATAGGTTATGACATGTATAGTTGAGGACACGGGTACTATAAGTGATGGAACGGTGAAAGGCCAAGTTATAGAAAGATGAGAAACAAGGTAGAATGAATGTCAGAAAATGACTGGTATGCTACGGATAAACGTGGACGAACAGAATACGTTTTGAAAATGAGAGAAGGATTATGTAGGAGCAGTGTGTTCTGAATGACACAGAGGTAGCATAAGATTCCTCGTGTGTAGAAAAAAAAACAGACACAAATGGGAAAAATGATGAGGGGATACCAAAGGAAGCACCCGAGATTGGTTGAGGTAAAGATAATATTCTGAGAGAACTTTGGATACTTATTGTCGGAGTAAAAGTATTGCCTAATTAAGATTGGAAATAAGGACATGGGGGAAAATATAAACGAATAGTGGTATAAGCACACCCCTAAAGGGGGAAAGCGGGTGAGAAATGCAAGGACGAGATAGAAACAATTGACACGGTAATGTGTTTGATATGGATGCCTGAGCTACAAATGAGACCCCTTACTGAAATAAGCTAGTAAGATCGGAAAACCAGCAATAAGTGGATAGAAGTCAGGATGGTATTTAAGGTAGAGCGAGAAGTTTTGCAGAGACTTTGAATGACATGACGCTAGGAAGTGGACGTGTATGAGGAAAAGAGTATGATAAGAAGATGGTATTGAATAACTTAAGAAATAGTAGGAAGGATAGCGATGCTATGCTAGATTAAGGGCCAAAATGTTAGTTATAGAGGTGTCATTATTAAAGAAGAGGGAACAGAAAACCCCTTTACGGTAAGAAGTAAGGAAGTCAAGAGCGATGAAAGGAAGGGAAAGAAATATGACAAAATAGGACGAGCGAGTTTCGGAATGAACAAGATATGTAGAACAGGATGAGCCAGAGGACGGAAGGACCATGTCTAAGATTGAACGTACTTTATACGAGTTGCACAAGGATAGTGATGCCACCTGGAAGTATGGATATGCTAAGAATAAGACTAAGTAAGTATTTGATAAGAAGAGTAAAGACTTAGCAAGGACAATGCGGTTGTGATATTCTGGGTACATTACGAAAAATGAACGATGGTTTAAGCCAATCACTAAAATAGAATTAGTGTTGAGGACGGACGAGGCATGGCCGTAGTTGAACTAAGGATCCGTCGCGTTACCAGTTGTAAGACAAGGTAGAACATAAGGATTGGTGAAGCGGCGCTGAGGTATTCCTTGAGCTAATCTGAACACCTTCGCATATTCTTACAGAGACTGCAACATAACGAGCGACAGGAGAGTAAAGAGCGAGAAGGATCTCCTAACTAAAGGTACAAAAAGGGCGTTAGCAAAGATGACGAACTCAAGAAGACACTTGGAATGATAGTGACAGTTGGAAAATTTTGAGGGAAAGAGAGAATCTTTGCTCTCATGGACGGAAATAAAATAGTCCACCGGATGCCAGAAGAAGGTTTATGGACCACTAAGTAATCTAAGCATGAAGGTACATGCTATGGAATCATATGAATCATCAGTGCGGAGCCACACTGAACTACCATTACAGAAGGTCCGCACCGAAAAGCTAACAAGGAAGAGGGACTGACGAGATAACCGCTAGTACAAGAAAAAGGAATACTATAGGACGATGGGTAGCTATGGCATGATAAGTCAAGACTACAATAATGGAGACGAAAATTTGGGTAAGAGTGAGGCACTAGTGAGATTCCGGTCAAATACACGAAGGCAAAGAAGTGGAAGAAGTGGGCCGCAGGCAATAAAGGAGTTGAGTAAGAATGAGAAGAGACTGACGTATGTTTTAAGGTAGGATTAAGCAACGGATAATCGAACCCTAAGGGGAGATAACTGTTCCCAAGGAGGAAAGGGTATTACACCCCATAATTTCGGTACATTGAGATCTGTTGGAGGTATTATCAATGAGACGCAAAGTCATGGGTACTTGTGTTACGATTATAAGGGTCCGAGTTCGTGTGGCGGAACAATAGCAGGGAGGAGACGACTTGAGAAGCTGAAGAGAAAATGAAGAAGGAATATAATCGCTAGATGAGATTGCATGCCGTGGTAATAAAGGAAACCCCCCAAGATCCTTAGAAGACCTTATGAGACCAGTTGAACATTCGAGGACGAATGTTCTAAAGGGGGGAAGGTTGTTATATCCCGTATTTTGTACAATGGGATATTCCGAGTAAATTGCGGAAAGTTAAGGACAAGGTTATGTTTTCTTTCCTGTTTGTTGAGAATGCATAAGTTGCATATTCATCTTTTTATTGGTATGGAGTATTAAGGGTAAAAGTGGAATAAGGAAAAATTGGGGGCTAGAAGTTGCAAAAATCATTTCATGAAATGGCCAAAAGGGCCAAAGTGGCCGTGCACTTTAGGAGTGGGTCCCACCCATGGTGGGGCCAATTGTTTCATGCCATGAAGTGGTGCATGTGTACACCATGTATTTGTAGGGGGCTTTATATATATATATATGGATATTAGATGACCAAGCAAGACTAATATTCATCATTTATTAACTTAAGAAAATTCTAGAAAATTGGAGAAAAAAAAGGGGGGGCATGACCGGCCATGTGCCTATGGCTATATATATATATGTGTAAGTCATGAAAGGCAAGACAATTTATCATTCCCATCTTAGAAAATTCAAGAAGCTTGGAGAGGAAAGAATATGGAGACCATTCGGCCAAGGGCTGGCCGAATTTGGTCCTTGAAATTTTGATCATGAAAAATTATTTTCTCCTAGCCTTTCTACCAATTGGAAGGTTCTCGTTAACGTGGAGTAGTTGTTGGAGCGAACAAAGCGTTCATTCTTGCGAAGTATGTCCTAGCCGAGAAGAGAAGTTGAAGGGAAGGTAAGGTTCAATCTTCATTTTCATATGTCATGCATGGTTTGTGTATGTTGTGGAATGTGGAAATGGATGAAATTCATGAAAATTTGCAAGATGATGTTGAGCCGTGAGTGGGCTGTTTTTGGTAGAACATGAGAATTGAATTTACTTGATATCTTGGTTGTTGTTGTTGTGAATTCCATGATGTAAAATGAAGGTTTAATGACCCAAGTTGAAGTGATCATTGTGTGGGCTGATTTGGAAGATAATGTGATTTTAATATAGTTTCTTGTAGTGATGAAAATGATGTTGCTAACGCATGGAATTGTTGATGTAGTTTATGAGTTTTGGAAGAAAGAAAAATGTTATGGTTGTCATGTTGAGTTGGGAAGGTTTCGGGTTCCATGGCATATTGTTTGGATTGTTTGAATATTGTGTGGATTGTTCGAAGCATTCTTGAAACTTGTTTGAGCGGTCTCGGATTAGTACTTGAATATGCGAGCATTGATGTTAGCTTGAAAGTATGTGGTTGGATTGAATGTAATTGAATGCTGTCGAATTGCGTAGAAAGGAGTTATTAAAGTTAGAATGCATTTGGAATTAATTATTGATGTTGTTATATGGTTGTTGGTATTGTTGTTGAAGATTTGGCCGAGTTGAATTCTCGGGGTTGTTGGATTTATAGGGGAGATGCTGCCCAAATTTCTGTAAATAAGTGACGGCTTGGAATTGGATTCTTAAGTGTTATGACTAATGGTTGATGCCTAACGACGTTGTTGTAGATTGTTGGAAGCTCGAGACTTAAGTTTGACTAGCGTAGGAAGCGAACGAGGTATGTAAAGCTCAACCTTTCTTTCTTTTGGCATGTCTTAGTTGAAAGTAAGTTATGACACGAGCCTCGAGGTAACTCTATTCTTGCGATCCGAGCATGCCCATGATTCTTATTTGTTTCTTGACATTCGTATTTTTAATGTAGTCGAATTATGGCTCTTATGTTTATTGCATGACTAAATTTCACAAGTTGCATAAAAGTTTTGTTTTCAAAAGAGTTTTGTTCTTAAATGATTCCGTGACGACGAACGACCGTAACTTTCACAGAAGGGCTCGGATTGCTTCGATATGTTCGTGGAAAGTCCTAAAGTGAATAATGTCCGTAACTTTCCGAGGCGGACTCGGATTGACTTGATATATGACTATGATCCCTACGGACCTTTACTATGTTTATGATGTTTGATATGTTTCCCAGTAACGTCCGAAAGGTATTTGATAAGATAACCGATATAACTATTGTCCCGATTTTCAAATGATGATCCGTTTAGATTACTTCATTGAGTCTCTGAAAATGATTTATGTGCATATGGTTTCTCACTACTCTGCTCGTGCCAGCCTCAATATGTCCTTCACTGCGTCCCGGGCCAGGGCATGTATTCGTGCAATTACATTGCATTGTTCATCGCGTCCCTCACTAGAGGGCCGGGACACGTTATTTACCGCGTCCCTCACTAGAGGGCCGGGGCACGTTATATGATATGATGAGATGGGGGAGGCGGCCAGGATGGCATATGATGACTTCATTCGCCGAGTCCCTCACTAGAGGGTCGGGTACGGTATATATATATATATATATATATGTATTTATGCATGCATACATGATGATGATATGATTTTGTTTACCGCGTCCCTCATTAGAGGGCCGGGGCACCTTATATGTACACTTTATACATGTACACTATGATTTTACTTACCGAGTCCCTCGCTAGAGGGCCGGGATGTTATATCCCGTATTTTCGTACATTGGAACAATCCCAGATTAATTATGGTAAGTTAAGGACAAAACTATTTCGGGATACAAAGTCGGAATTTTTGACCTTCGATTTTATTTTGAGTTATAAGTTGTGCATGAATTTGTTGGCATGGAACAATTAGGAAAATTTGGGACCAAAAGTGATAAAATTGGAAGTTGAAAAGTCATCCATTTTCTATGGTTAGCCGTGTGAGTGTGGTGGTTGGCCCACCCATTTTGTGTTCAATTTTAATTGGAACAACACATGGTGTGGGCCAAGGACAATTGTGCACCTCTTATATAGCAAAAGATGAGCAACTAGTCTTCATTTAGTCATTCACCACACTTAGAAAAAAAAAAGTGAAGAACACCTCACAAAGAAGGCTCTCGGCCAAGAGACCAAGAAAACCAACTCCATTTCAAGCTCTTCCAAAATTATTTTCTTGATGTAAACCCACTATATTGAGGTCCCTAAGTAGCGTGGAGGTGTCGTTGGAGCGATCAACCCTTTATTTTTCATCTTTGGAAACCCTAGGCTATTGTGGAATTGAAGAGAAAAGGTAAGAATTGATTATGTTTTATGTGTTGTAGAGGTTGTATGTATGTTTTAGTATGTTAAAATGAAGGAAAATTCATGAAATATGGAATGTTGGAGATAAGTTGTGTGTGTGGTGCTTGAGCCGTGCAAGTATGTGTGTGTTGTGTGTGTTGTGTGTGTTGGGTTGTGTTGAAAATATGAATTAATGTCTAGTTAGTATATTATGATCATTGCAAGGTAAAGAACGATTGAGAATTATCCATATGTGTAGTGTTGGTCGAAATGGGTCATATTATATGACAATGAACGAATTAATATCGCTTAATGTTTTAGTCGTCGTCGTTGTGAATTCTATGTTGGAAATGAATGTTTATTGACTCAAATTGATATTGTGATTGTTGCGGACTGAATTGGAGATTATTGTACATTTAATGTAAATTGTATATTGATGAGAATAGCATTGTTAGAATGTGAATTGTGGATGCAAATCATGATTTGAAAATGAGGAATGGGTTACGTGAGGTTCTCGGGTTTGGGGGCTTAATTCGGCTGAATTGGAGAAAATTTTGGATTGTTGGAAATGTTGTATGAATTGCTTAGAATATCTTTAAATATTGTTGGTATGGGTTCGGGTTAGTATGTGAATGTATAAGCGTCGATGTTGGCTTGAAGGTAAGTCATCGACTTGAATTTATGAAAGTTGTTGAATGATGGAAAAGAGAGCCATTATTGTTATATTGCCTTTCGGATTGATTATAAATGTTGCTAGGTTTGTTATTGTTGTTGTTGTTGATTGATTTGGCCGAATTAAATTCTCGGGGTGGCCTATTTACAGGGGAAATGCTGCCTAAATTTCTATAGAATTAAGGGCAAAGTTGGAATTAAATGCCCAAAAAGTCTTTAGCTAATGTTTGGCATTTTATGACTTGTTAATAGATTGTGTGCAGCCCGAGACGTAGGAGGGACTTATCTTGAGTTTGGATTATATTGGAGAGCGTTTGAGGTATGTAAAGTAACCTTCTTTCCTTGGCATGCCTTAGTTAAAATAGGCTATGACACGAACTTCGAGGAAACTCTATTCCCGCAATCCGAGCATGTCTATGATACGCATTTGTTTCTTGATATTCATATGTTGATGTGATGAAACATTGATCCTTATGCCCTTGGAACTACTAGTTTACCAAAGTTGCATGAAAGTTTGATTTCTAAAAGAATTTATTCTTTAACGATTCGAAAACTACAAACGCCCATAACTTTCACAGAAAAGCTCGGATTGCTTTGAAATTTTCGTACAAGCTTGTATGATTTGGGATGAGTATGTTTTCCATAGGCGGGCCCAGCTCGGGGTCTACACCCGTCCGTGGGTCCCACGAGGCCCTTTTATGTAATTTCGACAACTTTTGAAAGAATATGTTGTAAGTATTATTCCGATTTCAAATATGACTGTGTTACTTATCTTTTGGATTTATGACAATTATTTTATGCATATGATTACTCACGACTCCGCTCGTGCATTCTGTCATATCCTTCGCCGAGTCCCGGGCCGGTTCTATTGTCGTGCGCATTATGATATACTCCGGTGTTATGTTGTATTTATTGTTCACCGAGCTCCTCGCTCGAGGGCCGGGTTCCACTATATTTGGTGTTATGTCAGTATGGCGATACGTTGTGTATGATATGTGACGGGGATACGGAGATTTGAAACTTTCGGTGTTAT
This sequence comes from Lycium ferocissimum, assembly GCF_029784015.1. Lineage (NCBI taxonomy): Eukaryota > Viridiplantae > Streptophyta > Magnoliopsida > Solanales > Solanaceae > Lycium > Lycium ferocissimum. The sequence goes on from NW_026727377.1 coordinate 30,367, forward strand.
CTTGTGTTATGGCGCATCGACAGCGGGCGACCATATTTCTTATGCCCTATGCATGAATTATATTTGAAGTAACATTTTGATATTTTGGAAATGCATTTACTTTCTGTACCTCTATTTCGATTGTGACTCAGATTTGTATACTACATTTCCTACTTTGCATACTCAGTACATATTTCGTACTGACCCCCTTTCTTCGGGGGCTGCGTTTCATGCCCGCAGGTACAGACGCACATCTTGGTGATCCACCCGTTTAGGACACCCTCTTCTGCTGTTTGGAGTGCTCCCCTTGTTCCGGAGCCATATTTTGGGTATATATTCGTTCGTTGCATTTTGTATATATTTGTTCATGGGTACGGCGGGGCCCTGTCCCGTCATATGATTCTGTTTGTCCGTGTAGAGGTCTGTGGACATGTTTGTGGGTTGTGCCTACTTCTGTACAGTTGTGTTTGTATATGTTATGTTCTGGGCGATCCCCGTGCCGTGGCAGACCTTGTCGGCTTACGTTATATACCCGGATGTGTTTGATATTAGCGAGAAGTGTTTGGGTGCCGATCGGGGCACTAATCACGGCCTACGGGGTTGGGTCGCGGCGAAGTGGTATCGAGTAGTTCGTCTCGGAATGTACGCGGACCGTGTTTAGTAGAGTCTTGTTTATCGGTGTGTTGTGCACCACATCTATAAACAGGAAGCTACAGGGCATTTAGGATGTTGTCTTTTCTTCTGATCTTAGATCTTGCGATAGAGTTGTGTTATCAGGATGACTCTTTCTTACGCAATGTTCTGTTTTCAGCGATGCCTCCGAAGAAGGCCACCGCCCCGGAAGGGCAAGTACGGCGGCAGAGACCGGCCGAGCCGGGTGACTACTAGGGCTCGTGCTCGATTTCCGAGCTGGGTGTGCCTCCGACCGGCTAGTTCTTACACCGCCGATGTCGGAGGGATTTGGGCGACCACGAGTGCACCGCACACGGCGGCTCCACCGCCGGCTCCCGCGGCACCGATGCACTGTACCTCCCGGCTCCCGGCCGGGGGCGGATGATGGGACCCTACGAGAGCGATACGGTTGTTGACTCGGTTAGTAGCGAAGCGGTGTCCCCGGACGAGAGAAGCGAGGGAGGAGCGTGCGGACGGGGGCGCGACGCCACGCGGGGGCCGTGATTTTCTACTTTGTGGGCCACCGAGTTCTTCGGGTCAAAGCCCGGCAGAGGACCTCGTGAGTTCATCGGCCGGATGCGACATACCCACGCGGTTGATTAGTGCTTCCGAAGACGAGAGTCGGTTGAGATGGCGTCATACCGGTTTGCACGATGTGCACGACTAGCGGTACGAGTCGTGAATGCTTTGTACGAGGCGAGGGTGCCCTTCCGTATGAGGCGAGTTTACGAAGGCCTTCCTAGCCCGTTTTCTGCCTCGAGGCATGGCGAGCCGAGTGGACGATTCTGTTTGTTAAAACGAGAGGGCGGAGACCGGTTCGGGGAGTACGGTCTACAGAGTTCGATTCGTGGCGAAGATATGCGCCTACATATGTTGCTTGACATGGTGACCAGGATGCATCGATATATAGTGGGGCTGGACCGGTACTTTGTTGACGGTGCTTGGTGATGGCCGGCACGCACCGGTATGGATATTTGTATACGGCCCACGCCCCGAGCGATGGAGGACGTACGCGAGAGAGCGCCCGGCCGGACAGGGGTGATGATAGGGGCCAGCCCAAGAGGGCTAGATCGTGCGGGTACTCTCGGGGATTTTCGAGGCGAACGACCTCGTCGGCGGGGGCGAATATCCTCCCCGGTCAAGACGGGGCACCCCGCATGATTTTCCGACGAGGAGATCGGAGGGTGCGAGGTTGTTCGAGGGCGTGCCGAGCCCGGGGTTTTCGGGCTCACGGTTGGACGAGGCTCCAACGGTCGGATGAGACCACCCGGACCTCCGTGTTCCCCGTGGGAGCACGCACCTCGCGAGTGCTTTTGTGCCACGGGTGCGTGTTTTTGCGGCCGTCGGGGCCATACGATGAGAGGGTGTCTCGGTTAGAGGTGGTGTGACCGGCGCACGGCCTCGCCTACCGGGTCGGTAGGTGGTTCATCTTCATCCTCGGTATCTATGCGCCCCGCGGGCGAGGTACGCCACATCGCCGGGCGGGCGGGGGTCGTGGTGGGTTCTGGTTCAGCGGTCCTTCGAACCGCATTTGTGCGTGTGACCCGACGATGGACCGGGGAGGCGTCGCCTAATGTCGTCACAGGTATATTACTGGTTTTCTCTCAAGATGTGTATGCACTGATTGATCTTGGTTCTACATTATTATATATTTCTCCCCTTGTTGCTAGTAAAATTCGGATAGAATCTGAGTCGATAGAGCCTTTTGAGGTAGCTACACCGTAGGGGATTACCCACGGATAGCCGGTCGGATTTATAGAGATTGTTCGGTGATTATCTGTGGCCGCTGTACTAGGGCCGATTTGGTAGAGTTAGATATGACTGAGTTCGATGTGATTATGGGTATGGATTGGCTAGCTTCTTGTTATGCTAATGTTGACTGTCAAAAGAAGATAGTCCGTTTCTAGTTTCCAGGGGAACCAGTTATAGAATGGGCAGGTAATACAGCATCGTCGAGGGGTAAGTTTATTTCATACCTCAAGGCAAGAAAAATGATCAGAAAGGAGTATATTTATCATCTGGTCCGTGTTCATGATTTAGAGTGTCACACCCTAACCTTATTAGGGTGTGATGGGCACCCGATCCTTACTTAGGGCCGAGCGAACCCTCGGACTCTTACCACATACAAAATCACGCCAAACTTTTAAATCAAATAAGATAAAATACATAGCAAAATTTTCAGCAATCTCTTTTTCTCGTAGCCTTTAAATCGAACAAATC
>NW_026727378.1:0-33814 GCF_029784015.1 Lycium ferocissimum
CCATAAATTCTACTCATTCCCATATACTACAACACAAACAAACCTTCATAACATAATAAAAAGGATTAAATTCTTACCTTTCTCTCCAATCTTCTTCACTTGACAAAGTGTTGAATTGATGGAACAAGTGCTCAATCTTTCAAAACAACTACACTAAGTTGTAGAGGACCCTTGAATTAGTGAGAATACAACAAGAAAAGAATTTTTGGAACAAGATTTTGAGGGACAAAAATTTGGAGCTATGGCCGAATGCCTTATGCTCTTGTTGCTCTTCTTTCTTTTTTTTTTTTTTTGTTCTCTTGAATAATGAATTTTTTTGTCTTACCACATAAGCTTGTATATATATATAGTCATTGTAGGCATGTGAGGGGCACATGCCCCATTTCTAGAATTTTCTCAAAATTCTAGCAAAGATGACTTATTTTTGTCATCTTTTCTTTTCCCTTTTTTTTTTGTTTTGTTTTGGTCACATGGCCAATATGGCCCCCTTTTGGAATGTTCATGAACCCTTTTGTAAAATTTCCATTTTGCCCTTCGACTTTTCTCAATATTATCACTTCGCCCCTAACGTTCCACATTATTTCCGTTGGTCATTTTGCAAATTTCTCTTTTTACCATGGCCTTTCCAAATCTTTCCCATACTACTAATGTCCATAAATAATATTCCTAGCAACTCATACATTAAAATAATTCTTGAAAATGATCTTGTCCTTAACTTGCCACGACTTTCTCGAATTATCCGAATGCATGAAATACGGGATATAACAATTTTTGTCAGATTACAGACTTTATTTGATTTGGTATGTATTACATTTTAGTCTGATTGGAAAAAAAAAAATATTTACGTGTGTGGTGAAGGTCTGCGGGTTCGCTCGGCCTTAAATCGAGGTCGGGTGCCCATCACGTCCCTCGAAAATTGGGGCGTGACAATTACGTAAAACGAGCGGACGATGAACGTACATAATTCCAATGAATTCTGGTTCTCAGCAGTACTTGACATGATAGTTATCTTTGATTCTCAAGTGTTGGTTCATTCTGATTATTCTATTGAGTCTCAGATGATGGTTTAGTTTGCATATGGTTGCTCATGATATTCTAATTGTGCATAGCGTTATTATATCATTTCACCGAGTCCCGGGCCGGGTATGTATTCGTGCACAGTTTCATTGCATTGTTCACCGGGTCCCTCACTAGAGGGGCGGGTACGGTATATATATATAATTATTTCACCGAGACCTTCACTAGAGGGCCGGGTACGGTATATATGTATATGACTTCATTCACCGAGTCCCTAATGGGCCGGGTATGGTATATTACATAGATATGCATGATTCTCATCTCGTAAGGCACAGGTGCATTGGTATCTTTGATTATCATACTTGCCTCCTGCCATCTTTTATTCAGTCATGATCTTCTTTATTGTATTTCATGCTTTATATACTCGGTACATTTCTCGTGCGACCCCTTTCTTCGGGGGGGTCGCGTTTCATGCTCGCAGTGCGACACTCGGTTGGTGATCCTCCAGCCTAGGACTTCTGCTCAGCTTTTTGGAGAGCTCCATTGTTCCAGAGCCTAAGTCATTTTGGTACAGATCCTTTGATATAGACTTATACATATCTAGGGGTACGGCGGGGCCCTGTCCCGTCATATTTCACTATTACACTCTTAGAGGTCTGTAGACATGTGTGGGTTGTATATAGGTTTTAGTCAGCTATATCGATATGGTTCGGTTTGGATATTCCCGTATATAGTGGCAGCCTGGTCGGCTTGCATATTTGTTATGTTTTGGTTAGCTGGGACTCCTCAGGAGACAGGTTCATTATGATATATGACGTTATGAGCCTATAGCTTGCTTTTACAAATTTTCATATTATCCTTAGTTTCAGTCTGACTATATCTAACAGGTTCGTATACGAGTGCCCAGCTCGGGCACTAGTCATGGCTCATCGGGTTGGGTCGTGACAATAACTCTATTGCAAAATTATGGTTTATGCTAAAAACGTGAAAAATATTACAAGTATAAAGGATGAAATTCTACTGTATTAGCATGAGGATAGCATGAGTATGATATTTGGAATTATTTGTACAATATGATTGGAATGATACGTTAAAAGATATATAGCCCTCGTAACCGTAAGTGAGGTGGGGCCCACATGATGGGGTTTTTATAAAGGACATATGACAAGTTATATGGACAATATATGTGAAGTTAAACACAACTCAAGAAGGACCCTTGAGCCAAATCCAAGTGTAAGCCCTCCAAAAAGATGTTTTTAAGTTACGTTTTCGGGTGATCTGACTTCGGGAGGCCATAACCCCATCATTATTTGGGAATTTGGGAAAACTCCAAAAATGAAAGTTGTAGATAATTGAAATACCTTTCCAACCATAGGTTGTGGGCCTTCACATGACATAGGATAAAAAGTTATGGACGTTTTAAGATAGAAAGGTCAAGCTGGGCAGTGGGCTCGGCCCAACCCGACTCAAGGTCGGTGGGAACCGACCCAAGACCCATATATAAGGGATAAATTCATAAAAATTCATTCATTTTATACATCAAGCAGTCCAAAAACTTTTAGAGAGATAGAGAGTGGAGAGTTAGAGAGAGAAAGTGGAGAATCGAGCAAGTTCGAGGTCCTAAATTCCGTGGCTCGTGAAGAGTGAAGTATAGAACAAGTTGTTGCTGTCGTTTTAAGCTAAAAGTTGAACTTGGGGGATGTTGGTTTCGTGGTGGCTGCTCATATAAGGTATTTTTAAGATGTTAATGATGTTCTTACCATGATCATTGATAGATTTGACGGGTTAGAATAGAGAAAATGACGTTGAAAGTTCGGTTATAATTTTTGGATATCAAATGACTTGGGGGCTGTTTTGGTATGATTAAATGGATAGAATTAGTTGGATATTGATATAAAATGATTGTTGATATTGTTGTTGATGTTGTTGATAAGTTGTTGTTCTTGAATTTGGGAGAATAAAGTGTATGAAGATATCGTATACAAAGCGTATACTGGGTTGTTTTGGTGTATATCTTTGGGAGTTGATGCTTTGAGTTTAAAGAGGCTTATATGAGATGGTTGTTGTTGTTGTTGGTTGCTGATTGTGTTGTTAAATTGAATTGGAATTAGAGGGAAGCGAAGATTACAGGGAAAATGCTGCCCGAATTTACGGAAGTTAATTACGAGCTTAGAGAAGTATATGAACCTCTTTCAAGTTGTCTACGGTTTCCTTTACCTTGATTGTAGATTGGCCAGTGTTTGGAAGCATAAGTTAAGCTAATCACGTAAGCGACAAGGTATGTAAGGCAAACCTTTCTTCCTTTGGCATGATTCTTGTTGTTATTCATTCTATATGTACTCCATATGATTCCATTCTTAGACGAGTAAGGTCTAAATGTTTCTTGTGATGGCTTATTGATATTGTACTCCTATTTTGTTCCAAAGGGAACACCCATAAGGTGCCAAGTTGAGTTGTGTATATGGTTTTACTAATGATTTCGAGGAAATGAGTTTTATACTAAAGGAAACATAAAGTTTGATTTTCAAAACCACTCCGAAGGGGGTGCGAGATTTTACTACTTCATTTCATTTACGATTTATGTTTACATTCCATAGTATCATCCCTTTGTATTGATATGATCATTTATTCTTTGGGTAGGGCAATAAGATGAAATTGAGTAGAATATAAGTAGTAAGAATTTCATAACAATTCTACCCTCAAACCTGGAAGTATGTCCTCCTAAGTCTAGTGAGATACAAATTTGATAACTTCTTATGAAAGACTAAGGCTAATAACTGGATTGTGATGAATTGATTAGTGACTTATGATATGAATTGAAATTGATATTTGTGGATTGAGTTTGTGTTGATATGATGGTGATATTTAAGCGAAGCGGCATTACCCGAAGGCCCGAAGAGGCCATCATTATTAAGCCGGAAGCGGCTGCCCGAAGGGACCATCATTATTATGCCGGAAGCGGCCGTCCGAAGGGACTATTGTGATACTAGCCGGAAGCGGCTGTCCGAAGGGACCATTCTATTAACATGTCGGAAGCGGCATGTGTGTTGGATTGCATTATTTACTTAAAGATTGTTTTGAGACTTCGTGTGCACATTTATGTTTCTTCCAGCGAAGGCTGCAGGTATTGAGTTAGATTGTGATTTCTTCTCTCCTAAGTCAAATTATGATTATGATTTGTTACCACCTTACATACTCGGTACATTTTCCGTACTGACATCCTTTTGCCTCGGGGGATCTGCGTTCATACCCGCAGCCCCAGATTGTTTGGCAGGTTAAGTGTATAGCTAGGATGCTTGGACGTCAGCTGGGATTGGCAAGTTCCACCTCATTCTGGAGCTGTGCTAAGTCATGTATAGATATGTATGATTATGGGTATGTCAGGGCCCTGTCCTGACTCATAATGTTCAGTTTACTTCTTAGAGACTTCTGCAGACAGTGTCCTGTGGTATGTTTGTCGAGATGTCGACAAAGTGATGTCAATTGAGTCATTTGTGGATTTTAAAAGAGTATGTATTTTAGATGATTTCAATTGGTTTAAAGTACTTATTTGATTGAAAGTTTTCATAATCGTTATAAAGATAATGATTTCTATTTGGAAAAGTTTTATGTTCTTAAAAGTTTTTGAAATGACAGGTTTTGATAGAGCGAATGTCTAAGGGTTCGCTCGACTCTGATGAGAGTCGGGTGCCCGTCATGCCCTACCATTGTTAGGGTGTGACAAAGTGGTATCAGAGCCAGGTTCGTTCTAGGGGTTTTCTGCAAAGTCGTGTCGGGTAGAGTCTTGTTCATGGTGTGTTGTCGACCACACTTATGAACAAGTGGCTACAGGGCATCTAGGATGGTTTCCCTTCATTCAGATCATAGATTTTGCTATAGAGCCGTGTTATAGGCCTTGAATCCTTGCCAGTAACTTTAAGATTTGAATTTTGATTAAGTGATTGTAAAGTGCAGCTATGATTGCGAAATTGGAATTTGTTCGTAAGAAAGGTAAGTTCTCTGGTGATTAATGATTGCTATTTGAGGTAAGTCTTTGTAGGTTAAGGATTGCAGTAAGAAAGGTAGGCTTCTTATCGAATTGAGAATGCCATTGTGAAGAGCATTTGTTGTATAGGGTGTTGTAATGTATAGGGTGTTGATAAATATGATTGTGGCCCTGTGAGGCAAGTTGATATATTTTGATTGTTGCCCTCTGAGGCTTGTTGGTTAGCTGTATACAGGTGGGTAGTACAAATTACAGAGGAGGTTCTGCCAAAATTTTGTTAAAATTGATTGTGATCAGTATATATATGTGTGCTATGATCAGTAAGATACACAAGTGTAAACTGAAGAATGAAAGGTTAATAATAGTTGTAAATCGACTGAAAGGAGGGTTATAAGATGGGTTCAGAATGAGTTTGAGAGTTAGGTTGAAATTACTCGAGGATATAGAAGTGAGTCGAGGGTTAAGATAAGTTCTCTCGGGGATTAGAAGTAAGGTTGATGAACTAAGATTAATGTGATTCGAATAATGTGATAAGATTATGAGAAGAGACTTAAGAGGGAAGCAATGATAAGCAAGGAGTCATTCGAGAGGTGAGTTAGTATAAAAAAAGAGTAAGCTTAAACGAGTAAAGAATGAAACAAGGAAGAGAAAGAAACATGATTATATGTGTTTGAGGAAAGGGAGTAATGTGTCCCTTATAGAAATCAATATAACTGAAAGCATCAATGAGGTTAAGGGAAGTTGAAGCTTATAGAGGAAAGATAAGTATCGAAAAGGACTTTAGGAATTGTGAAGGGTTGAGTGATATTAGTAAGCATTGGAATTGGATACGAGTATTAGTCTTCATTTAACATTCGAGGACGAATGTTTCTAAGAGGGGAAGGATGTTACACCCCAGAAAATTTCGCGTTACTAAGGCTGCAGACGGCTTAATGTGAGCTCAAGGAGGAGAAAATATTACAAGTATAAAGGATGAAATTCTCTATATATTAGCATGAGGATAGCATGAGTATGATATTTGGAATTCGTACAATATGATTGGAATGATACGTTAAAAGATATATAGCCCTCGTAACCGTAAGTTGAGGTGGGGCCCACATGATGGGGTTTTTATAAAGGACATATGACAAGTTATATGGACAATATATGTGAAGTTAAACACAACTCAAGAAGGACCCTTGAGCCAAATCCAAGTGTAAGCCCTCCAAAAAGATGTTTTTAAGTTACGTTTTCGGGTGATCTGACTTCGGGAGGCCATAACCCCATCATTATTTGGGAATTTGGGAAAACTTCAAATATGAAAGTTGTAGATAATTGAATTATCTTTCCAACCATAGGTTTTGGGCCTTCACACGACATATGGATAAAAATTAATGGACGTTTTAAGATAGAAAGATCAAGCTGGGCAGTGGGCTCGGCCCAACCCGGCTCAAGATCGGCGGGAACCGACCCAAGACCCATATATAAGGGCTAAATTCATACAAATTCATTCATTTATACATCAAGCAGTCCACAAAATTTTAGAGAGAGAGAGCGGAGAGTTAGAGAGAGAAAGTGGAGAATCGAGCAAGTTCGAGGTCCTGAATCCCGAGGCTCGTAAAGGGTAAAGTATAGAACAAGTTGTTGCCGTCGTTTTAAGCTAAAAGTTGAACTTGGGGGATGTTGGTTTCGTGGTGGCTGCTCATATAAGGTATGTTTAAGATGTTAATGATGTTCTTACCATGATCATTGATAGATTTGACGGGTTAGAATAGAGAAAATGACGTTGAAAGTTCGGTTATAATTTTTGGATATCAAATGACTTGGGGCCTATTTTGGTATGATTAAATGGATATAAATAGTTGGATATTGATATAAAATAATTTTTGATATTGTTGCTGATGCTATTGATAAGTTGTTGTTCTTGAAATTGGGAGAATAAAGTGTATGGAGATATGGTATACAAAGCATATACCGGGCTGTTTTGGTGTATATCTTTGGGAGTTGATGCTTTGAGTTTAAAGAGGCTTATATGAGATGGTTCTTGTTGTTGTTGGTTGCTGATTGTGTTGTTAAATTGAATTGGAATTAGAGGGAAGCGAAGATTACAGGGAAAATGCTGCCCGAATTTATGGAAGTTAATTACGAGCTTAGAGAAGTATATGAACCTCTTTCAAGTTGTCTACGGTTTCCTTTACCTTGATTGTAGATTGGCCAGTGTTTGGAAGCATAAGTTAAGCTAATCACGTAAGCGACAAGGTATGTAAGGCAAACCTTTCTTCCATTGGCATGATTCTTGTTGTTATTCATTCTATATGCACTCTATATGATTCCATTCTTAGACGAGTAAGGTCTAAATGTTTCGTGTGATGGCTTATTGATATTGTACTCCTATTCTATTCCGAAGGGAACACCCATAAGGTGCCAAGTTGAGTTGTGTATATGGTTTTACTAATGATTTCGAGGAAATGAGTTTTATACTAAAGGAAACATAAATTTTGATTTTCAAAAACACTCCTAAGGGGGTGTGAGATTTTACTACTTCATTTCATTTACGATTTATGTCTACATTCCATAGTATCATCCCTTTGTATTGATATGATCATTTATTCTTTGGGTAGAGCAATAAGATGAAATTGAGTAGAATATAAGTAGTAAGAATTTCATAACAATTCTACCCTCAAATCTGGAAGTATGTCCTCCTAAGTCTAGTAAGATACAAATTTGATAACTTCTTATGAAAGACTAAAGCTAATAACTGGATTGTGATGAATTGATTAGTGACTTATGATATGAATTGAAATTGATATTTATGGATTGAGTTTGTGTTGATATGATGGTGATATTAAGCCGGAAGCGGCTGCTCGAAGGGGCCATTATTATTAAGCCAGAAGCGGCTGCCCGAAGGGGCCATTATTATTAAGCCAGAGGCGGCTGCCCTAAGGGGCCATCGTTATTATGCCGGAAGCGGCCGTCTGAAGGGACTATTGTGATACTAGCTGATATGATCCTACTTAGCACACTTCATTTCAAGACGTACATCCAAGGACGAGATATGAGACTTCAAGCTCTACAAGCTACATGGAAGATGAGGAAGGCGTTGAAGGCCTTTGGAGGCCCATACAAGCCCCACAATTAGGCCTATGATGTGTGGGAGGTGGCCTGGACGAGGCTTTAAGAAGAAGCTACTAGAAACAGGACCAAATGCGCAAAGTGGCCAAACGTGCAAATAGGGACAATTCTGCAAATTGGCTACATGTGCTGTTATATCCCGTATTTTGTACGTTGGAGTATTTTAAGTTAGTTGCGATAAATTATGGGCAAGGCTATTTTTTTTCGATTTTGTGTAATGCACAAGACGCTTATGAATTTTGTTGGATGGGAATATTAAGGAAACTTGGGGCTAGAAGTTGGAAAAAATTATTTCATGAAATGGCCAAATGGCCAAGTGGCCGTGGGGTATGGTGTGGGCTCCACCCATGGTTGGCCAATTGTTTCAAGCCATGAAATGGCACATGTGTGCACCTTGTATTTGTGGAGGCTAAGTATATATATATGTATAAGTCATGACCAAGCAAGACCAAAATTCATCATCACCTTAGAAAATTCAAGAAGTTTGGAGAAAGAGAGAGAGAGAGACCATTCGGCCATAGCCATAGCCGAATTTGGTCCTTGAAAAATTGATCAAGAAAAATTATTTTCTTCTAGCTTCTCTACCAATTGGAAGGTCCTCTATAACATGGAGCAGTTGTTGGAGCAAGCAATCCATTCATCTTTGCAATTCACCAACCCTAGCCAAGTGGAAAGCTAAGAGGTAAAGGTGAGATTTAATCTCCTTTTTCATATGTTATGGATGATTTGTACATGTTGTAGTGTGTAGAAATGGATGAATTCATGAAGTTGGGTGTGTTGGATGGTGGCCGAATATGGCCTCCCTTGTATGGCAAGGAATGAATTAAATTTTATGTAGTATTTTGGTTGTTATTGTTATAAGTTCTATGATGATAATGAAAGTTTAATGACTCAAGTGAAGTTGAAATCGTTGTTGAGCCGTGTGTGTTGGGCTTGGCCGTGTATATGTGGTGTTGTGTAGAAGTGAAGAACTAATTTTATTTAGTATGTTTGGGTTGTTGTGTTGTGGGGTTCTATGATGCAAATGAAAGTTTAATGGTTCATATTGAAGTTATAGTCGTTTGTGGCTTGTTATGGAAGCTAATGGAATTTTAATATAGTTTCTTGAATTATGGAAATAATGTTGTGAACGTGCGGATTATTGATGTAGTTCATGAATTTGGAAGGAAGAAATGTGTTGTTGTTGTTTTCTTGAACTTGGAAGGTTTCGGGTTGTATTGTGTATTGGATGGGTTGTTTTGAATATTGTGCGGATTGTTGGAAGTATTCTTGAATCTTGTATGAATGGTTTTGGATTAGTAATTGGACGTGTAAGCATTGATGTTGAATTGAATGTAAGTAGAATGCGTTTTGAATTACTCGTTGATGTTGCTAGTATCCTTGTTGGTATTGTTGTTGAAGATTTGGCCGAGTTGAATTCTCGGGGGTGTTGAGTTTACAGGGGAAATGCTGCCCAAATTCCTGTAGATAAAGTGCTAGCTTGGAATTGGATTACTAAGTGCTTATGACTAATGTTTGGTGTCTAACGACGTTGTTGTAGATCTTGAGAAGCCGAGACTTAAGTTTGGATTAGCTTAGGAAGCGGACGAGGTATGTAAAGCTTACCCTTTCTTTCTTTTGGCATGTCTTAGAAGCAAGTAAGCTATGATATAATACGAGCCTCGGGGTAATTCTATTCTTACGATCCGAGCATGTCTACGATTTTTATTCACCTCTTAATGTTGGCACTCTTAATGTAGTAGAATTATGATCCTTATGTCTTGTATGATTGGATTTCAAATGTTGCATAAAGAGATTTTGTTTTTAACGGATTCTGAAACTACGAACGACCGTAACTTTCATAAACGAGCTCGGATCGCTTCGAAACGTTTGTAGAAGATTTTGTAACGAATAATATCTCTAACTTTCATGGGCGGGCCCGGATTGGTTTGATGCATATCCGTGGGCCCCCGAGACTTTCCTTTGTATAGTTTTAACGACTTTTTGAATGAACTTAACATGGCTATCATCCCGACCCCCGAGTATGATTACTTACTTATCTGTTGAGTCTGTAATGATGTCTTATATGCATATGGTTACTCACGACTCTGCTCGTGCGTTCTGTTGTTACATCTTTCGCCGAGTCCGGGCCGATTATGTCATCGTGCGCACTATGCTATATTCTGAAGTATGATGTGTTTTCCGAAGTATGATGTGATACGAAGTATGATGTGTTACGAAGTATGATGCGATACGAAGTATGATGTGTTACGAAGTATGATGTGATACGGAGCATGATGTGTTCGGAGATATGCAATATTTCGAAGTATGATGTGTTGTGGCGCCAAAGATGGGGTGGCGACCACGTTCTGTCCGCCGGGTCCCATTACGGACCGCATGTGATATATGATATTATAATATGATGACATAATGATATGATGATTCTATTCACCGAGTCCCTCACTAGAGGGGTAGGGCACGGTATATATATATATATATATATATATATATATATATATATATATATATATATATATATATATATATATGATGATATGATGGCTATACATGATGATTATCTAATCTCATTTACCGAGTCCCTCACTGGAGGGCCGGGACACGTTATATGTGCATTTGTACATGATGATTATTTACTTATGTTTCTAAGTTCCATAAGGAATTGGCTATGATATTGACACGTATGATTTACGTTTCAGAGGCAAGCCTTATGATTTTTCTATACTCCTTATTTCAGTATGATCCGGTTTACTGTATTTCATGCTTTACATGCTAAGTACATATTTCGTACTGACCCCCTTTCTTCGGGGGCTGCGTTTCATGCCACGCAGGTGTATACAGATGAGTAGAAGATGTTCCAAGGCTGGATTGCGAGCTCCATTTCCTCCCGAGTGCGCCGAGTCGAGTATGCGTTGTGGTATCTTGGGTTATGTTAGAGACTTTGCGGACGAGTCGATTGTATGATATGTCGGCTTTGTAAGCGGCTGCGTAAGCCGTTGTGTCATTATGCATTTTGTTACAGATTTTACCTGATTTGAGAAAGACGAGTAGTATGTTGTTCTTGAGAAACTTTCTTTATGCATTCCTTTCGTGATTTAAGGGCCCAGTGAGATTATGTGTATCACGAGGATCAGTGGGTTCGCTCGGCCCTAAGTAAGGGTCGGGTGCCCATCATACCCTATCAAGTTAGGGTGTGACATGTGCAAACTTGGACAAGGTCGAGAGTTGGCTATTTGTGCAAAGAAGGTTATGCTTGCAAGAAGGCCAATGCATGCAAGGTTGATTAGAGGGCCATCTATGCAAGGAGGGGTGTGTTTAGCCCTTGAAGGCCAATTCTTGAATTGAAGACTACACTAAGAAGACTAGCCAAACAAGGCCCTTACTTCATTAAGGGTAGCATTGTAATTGCCTATTAGTCTTCTTTACTTAGCTTGTATATATAGCTTGTCTTTCATTTCATTACTTAGATTTTAGATTTTGGATGATGAATATTTGAGTGATGATAGGATTATCATAGTTTGTTTAGCTAGGGTTTAGCTTAGTTTGGTAGCTTTAATGGTGGATTCCATTGTTGGTCTTTGAACCTTTAATTCCATTGATTTCATCAAAGGGTTGTTCATTTGTAGATTTCAATTGAATTTCCGTTGCCTTGATTTCAAATAGTATAGGTTCTTTTAGGATTGAATTAGATTGGGAGGTGTTGGATTTAATATATCCAAGGTTGCCCATAAATTCACCCTAATTGGGTCTTGCTTTTATCCTCTTTTCTCATCCCCTTTTCTTCGTATCCTTAAATTCCACATTTTGTGATTGATTTGGTGTTTCCCCTAAATCGATTCGTAGATGATATGATCCTACTTAGCACACTTCATTTCAAGACGTATATCCAAGGACGAGATATGAGACTTCAAGCTCTACAAGCTACATGGAAGATGAGAAAGGCGTTGAAGGCCTTTGGAGGCCCATACAAGCCCCAAAATGAGGCCTATGATGTGTGGGAGGTGGCTTGGACGAGGCTTGAAGAAGAAGCTACTAGAAAGAGGACCAAATGCGCAAAGTGGCCAAACGTGCAAATAGGGACATTTCTGCAAATTGGCTACATGTGCAAACTTGGACAAGGTCGAGAGTGTGCTATTTGTGCAAAGAAGGCTGTGCTTGTAAGAAGACCATGCATGCAAGGTTGATTAGAGGGCAATCTATGCAAGGAGGGGCGTGTTTGGCCCTTGAAGGCCAATTCTTGAATGGAAGACTACACTAAGAAGACTAGCCAAACAAGGCCCTTACTTCATTAAGGGTAGCATTGTAATTGCCTATTAGTCTTCTTTATTTAGCTTGTATATATAGCTTTTCTTTCATTACATTACATAGATTTTAGATTTTGGATGATGAATATTTGAGTGATGATAGGATTATCATAGTTTGTTTAGCTAGGGTTTAGCTTAGTTTAGTAGCTTTAATGGTGGATTCCATTGTTGGTCTTTGAACCTTTAATTCCATTGATTTCATGAAGAGTTGTTCATTTATGGATTAAAATTGAACCACTCTTTCCGTGATTTCAAATAGTATAGGTTCTTTTAGGATTGAATTAGATTTGGAGGTGTTGGATTTAATATATCCAAGGTTGCCCATAAATTCACCCTAATTGGGTTTTGCTTTTATCCTATTTTGTCATCCCCTTTTCTTTGTATCTTTAAATTTTGCATTTTGGATTGATTTGGTTTCATCCCTAAATCGATTCATATCATTTGGTATCAGAGCAAAGTTGAGGAGTTGTTCCATCAATTCTTCGATCCTTGGTTGAAACAAAAAAAAAAGTAGATATTAAAAAAGAAAAAAAATCCGAAAAATTGTTGTTGTTTGGTGGATTTGAAGTTAGAATCAAGTTTCTTGTGGTCAAATCCATCTAGATTTTGAAATTGGGAGTGTTTGGAGGTGTTTTGAAAAATCACCATTGAAGACCTTCAAGCTTTTTGAAAAACTCCAAATGGGTTTGGGCGATTGAGGCTAAATTGAAGTTAATTCTTATTGGGCTTTGTCCTCTAGATGAAGGGGAATCTAGATCTGAAAATTGGTGGGAAAATAAGTTGATTTGGAGGTGGATTGGATTTTGGATGTTCTTCATGTTCTTGAGCATCTTCATAGCTTCATAGTGAAAAAGAAGACCAAAAAGGGAGCTTGATCCAAAATATTTTCCCCAAGTTGTCAAAAGTTGTTTTTCCACCCCAAAAAGGAAAGATCCTAGATTGAGTGGGCCCAATACATCAGCCAAATTCAGAAAATCCAGCCTAAAGTTCGAGAAAAACCTCACAGGAGGCTGTGCTTTGGTTGTGCTTCGCGCAACCATCGCACGGTGAGGCTTGTGCTCTGCCTGTGCGTCGCGCAGCCATCGTATGACCAAAAAACAAATTTTTTTTTTTTGCCAGAATCTCAGAAAAATCAATATGTGTTGCATAGATTCAGAGAGGGGTATTTTGTGCGATCCTTGTGCGACGCATGACCATCGCACGACTCTGAAAACTCCAAAAAATTTCTAAGTGATAGATTCAGAGAGGGGTTATTTGTGAGCTGGGTATGCGATGCACAACCATCACACGACCATCATAAGATTGTTCTAAGTGTTCAAAAATAGTTTGATTCCTTCTTAACTTCCTTTCTTTGATTCTTACAACTAATTAACAACTAGTAATCGATCTTATTAGTTGTTAACTCGTTCTTGAGTCCTTAATTCTTTCGTGCCAATTCTTTCAAGCTTTTTTCGTTTTTAGTATCGTTGAAACTTCTTGGCTCAAGTCCTTTTGCTTTATCGAGTCGTTCGTCTTTCGATTAACAAGAATCTATTCCTCCACAAAGGTTAGCAATCTTGTGAATTGATTTGGATTAAAAGGGTTCTTGACCAACCTTGGAAGAAGCTTAGGTTGAGAGGTAAGTTTGAGTGCAAATACGAGTGACGTGTTACACCTGGGAAATTTTCCCTTAGCGTACAGTGAATAGACTAACGAGGGGCACGACGTATACAAGGTATGGATAAGTAAGAAATAATCTTTAATGGTCCTAATTAAGATTTCCAAAGACATTCGAGTTAAGGAAAGAAAGTTCTTAAGGAAAGCAAGTTATAAGTCGTGTGTCGGGCAAAATTTCGAGTATAGAGTAATGATGTTTTAATAATGTTTTGGAGAAGAGTTATAACGTCTCTTAGATTGCTAATGAAGTGATAGACAAGTGTTAAGAAGGTTCCATAAGGATTGGAGATCAAATGAGATAAAGGGAACAACTCGGTGGAACTGTGAGTTCCACGACCATGTTCCACGGACCATGGAATGTTCCACGGACCATGGAAGGGTCCGTGCAACTGCCAGCAGAGATGATGGCTGGCTGGTCATGAACCACGACCAGAACCACGGCCAACACAAGGTTCCACGGACCGTGGAAGTGTCCGTGGAAGTCCCGACGGGCTGAACTTAGTTCAATTATCTAATAATGTTCCCACTTCATTTATTTCCTTTCCACACACTTTTTCAACCTCTCAATACCTCTAGAACCTTCTACATATTTCATCCACAAGAAAACCAAGGGAATCAAAGATCAATAACAAGAATTGAAGTGAATCAAGTGTATGAAACCTCACCAAAGTCATCCAAACCAAGAAATCCCAAGAAAGGTGAAATAAGGTTTTGGTGCAAGAGGTGTATTACCATTCAAGTCTTATTCCCCCATCATCTAAGGTGAGTTTCATGATATTTTCATGTTGTTTGGAGTATTGATAAGATGAAACACTTGAATTGTAGAAGAGTATAGAAAATGGGTCATAAATGGGTGAATAGTGTCATTATTGAGTAGTAGTTGGAATGAATCATGAAAATGGATATGTTGAGGTTATAAATACATTATAAATGACATTTAAAACATGGAATAAGTATTGGATGTGAAAGAACGCGATAATGGACTTTGGTCATGATTATGGAGAATTGGAGTGAAATTGTGAAAGGCGACTAATGTAAATGAATGACGATTGTTGTTATGATATTGTGATTGATGTTATGAATGTTGGGAGTTGATATGAGATATGGAGGAAGTAGTATAAATAAAGGAAACGCTGCCCAATTTTCTTTAGCTTTAAGAAGCACGCTTTTATAATTGTTTAGCTAATGTCGATACGAACTCTCTTGAAGGTAAAGACGTGAGCATTAACGAAGAACGAGCAAGCAATAGAGTAGTTAAACGACAAAGGATTGTAAGGCTCAACCTTTATTCCTAAGGCATGAATCCTATGCATGATTTTCCTCCTTCTTCATGAATTTCCTATATTCTGAAAGACTAAGAGCCTATGTTCATGAATAGTCACATGAGATAAGAAATACGCTATGAGTGCGATAATGATAATGCTAAGTTCAAGCCTAAGGATTCTAGAGATTACGATATGATGTACGTATAAGGTTAATGATGTTGACTACGAATCATTGATGTTTTCCTCATGCACACTCACCTTAAAATATAGACCCTCCAAGGTGAGATATAACGGCTATGATTACTCCATAACACAATCGGGGGTCCACGACCTTACGTCACCCCGACACAGCTATGATTGTTTTCAAGTTCTAATACATGTTTGATGTTATATGTATGATGATCTTAAGTTATGATAAAGCTATGATATGTCTATGAAATGAATGATAATGATAAGTCTATGTTATGTATGATGATGTGATTCCACCGCGCCTAATTGGCCGGACATGTCACCGCTAAGGCGGGCTACTTGAGAATCCACCGTGCCTAAATGGCTGGGCATGTCACCGCTAAGGCGGGCTGCTATGTTTACACCGATCCTAGTGGGGCGGGCATGACACCATTAGTGGGCTGCATACGATGGTTACCGGGATGCGGGTTAACGACATGATGATGTATGATTGATATGATGATGCATGCATGGTATGATGATGTATATGCTATGACGATCCCTATGATATACTACGTATGATATATGTATAAAATGAATCCATACAAAGGTTATGTCTCCATCTATGCCTTATGATTTTCCTATTATGTTCCTTTCATTTATGTCGTACATACTCAGTACAATGTTCGTACCGACGTCCGTTTTCTTTGGACGTCGTGTTCATGCCCACGTAGCAGGAGACGGTGCATCCATAGGAGCTAGTAGCCGATCCGAGAGCACTCTATTTTCCGTGAGGTGCTATTGATTATTCTTTTGGTACATATATATATATATTCATGATTTAGGCACGACGGGGTCCTGTCCGGTCCATATGTCTAGTACTCTAGTAGAGGCTCGTAGATACGCAGTGTGGGTAGAATGGTCTCACAGTCTTTCATGTATATACATATATATATATATATATATATTATTTTGATAGCCAAAGGGCTTATGTTTATAAAAGCAAATAAGTTTCAAATGTTAATAGTTTTCTATGATTATGAGCATATATTATGAATAAGCGTAGATGAGTAGCAGAATGAGCGGGCCCCGGATACCCGTCATGGCCCGTAGCTCGGGTCGTGACAAAAGTGGTATCGGAGCAGCTTCCCTAGGGAAGTGTCTACGAGCCGTGTCTAGTAGAGTCTTGTTTATGGTGTGTTGCGCGCCACGCTAATAAACAAGAGGCTACAGGGCATTTAGGAAACATGACCATCTTATAAGATCGTGCGATAGAGCCGAGTATAAGATTTAATCCTCCCTAATAAGTGTGTTATGATTTCAGAAATGCCACCAAAAGGGAAAGCTAAAGCCGCCCCGAAGGGCAAGGCTACGATAAGAAGGCGGGCAGAAAGAGAGCCGCCTATGAATGTAGATAAGGATGAGTCTGTTATGCCCCGCACTTTGCACGTTCGAATATTTTGAGATGGTTGCGATAAGCTAAACACAAGTGTTATAAATCGTATTTTGAATATTTGGACACCTTGGGATTTTGAGACAAGTTAAGGACAACGTAATGTGTTGATCCGGTTTGACATATAAGTTGGTTATGAAAATTTTGGATGTGGAAATATGAGGAAAGGCTAGGGGGTAAATGGGAAATTCACAAAGTGACTCAAGGAAATATTGTGAAAGGCCAAGGGCAAAATTGGAATTGGCAAATTATTTATTCATGGAAAAAAAAAGAAGAAAGGAGAAAGAATATGGAAAATTAGGGGGCATGTGCCATGCACAGGTGTGTGGGCCATTTCCCAAGTCATCTTTTAATATATGGCACATGGATGAAAATTCATCACATGGCCATTTGGAAAATTCAAGAGAGTAGGAGAAAGAAAGAAAAAGAAAGAAGATGAAAAAAAAAAAACAAGCAAGCATTCGGCCAAGGTGGGGGGATTTTCCCCCCATGAAATCTTGTTCCCAAAATTATTTTCTTGTTTTATTCCCACTAATTCAAGGGTCCTCTCCAACGTGGTATAATTGTTTCGGAAGATAAGCCGTTCGTTTCGTCGTTTTCGCATTTGGGTCAAGTAAAGAAGTTGAAGGAAAGAGGTAAGATTCAATCCCTTTTTATATGTTATGAAGGATTCATTTATGTTGTAGTATGTAGAAATGGTTAGAAATCATGAAAATATGGAAGTTTGTATGGTGGTTGTATGTGTGAAGGTGGCCGTGTGTTTGTGGATATTGTATAGCCAAGATGAGTTAATTTTATGTAATATTCTAGTTGTGGTTATTGTGGATTTTATATTGGAAGTGAAAGTTGAATGAATTTGGTTGAAGTTGGAATATGGCATAGGGCCGTGTGGTGCATGGTGTTGAAATAAAAATAAATTTATTTTGTTTAGTATGTTAGTTGTGTTGTTGGTGATGAATTGGTAAGTAGGAATTGTGTTGAGATGTTTTTGTTGCATATGTATGGATTTTGGATGGAATATGGAAATTGATGAAATTGTTGAGTATTGGATATATGGCTTGGAATGTTCTTGGTTTATGTTTGAATGATCCTAAATTAGTAGGTGAATATGAAAATATTGATATTGATCTATGAGTACAAAGTTGGATTTGGAGTTGTTGCATTATTTGGAAAATAAGACTATTTGCGCTAGAAATGCGTTTCTAGTCGATTGTTAATGTTATATATATTGTCGTTGGTATGGTTGTTGTTGTTTTGGCCGAGTTTGAATCTCGGGATGATGTATATATAGGGAGATGCTGCCCAAATTTTTATAGACAAGTATTGGTTAAGATTGAAATTTTAAGTCTTATGAATAGCCAATTGGTAAATATGACCATTTGCAGGTTTTGGATGAAACGGGACTTAAGTTTTGGCGAGCGTAAAGGGAAAGAAAGGTATGTAAAGCTCTCCCATTCCTTCTCTTGGCATGTCTTAGATGTACTAGGCTCGAAGTTGGACCTTGGGGGCAACTCTACTCTTCGGAATCTACGTCTAGAAACGCCCTTTTTCATTCAATGAAATTGAATTAAATACTTCATGTTTTGTTGGCAAAATAAGCTTAAACATCTCAGAATCGTCACAAATAAAACCGGAGTACTTTGAGACCTTCATAAGTGGCTCCATCAAGCCTAATGTTCATAATTTTACGTACGTCACCTTCACTTGACCCGAGGTGGGCCCCCAATCTCCGAGATTTTTCCACGTTGACTTAATTGATTTATTTTAAGCGTTATGCAAGTATGACTTATGACTAAGTTCTGATTATTAAAAGGATGATTGTCTTGACTATTCCCTTGAGTTCTATGATCTATTTTGCCATGTACAAATAATCCCAAAGGTTTTGTCTTTGACCTAATTCGTTGTAACTCCGAAGATATGATCTATGGCTATGGTCCGATTTCCTTTAAATGATCTATCGTCCGGATGGTTCTTTCGAGTCTTGGCAAACATTGTATGTTTTATATTGCATATGGTTTTCTCACTACTCGCTCGTGCAAGCTTAATACGTCTTTCACCGAGTCCCGGGCCGGGTACGCATTCGTGCAACTTCCGCATTGTTCACCGAGTCCCTCACTAGAGGGCCGGGTACGCTTTACATGTATATATATGATGATGTGATGATGGAGATGGCGGCCAGTATGGCATACCGAGTCCCTTGCTAGCGGGGCCGGGTACGTTATTCACCGAGTCCCTCACTAGAGGGCCGGTACGGTATGTATATATGTATATCTGCATGCATACATGATTATGTTATGATTTACTCACCGAGTCCCTCACTAGAGGGCCGGGTATGGCATATATGTACGGTAATACGATGATACGGTTATGATATGATTTTATCTACCGGTATGTGTATATGTATAACTAATGTTTTCCAAAAAGGCAAGGCTTATGATTTTTCCGTACTCCTTGTTTCAGTATGATCCCGCTTATTATATTTCATGCTTTACATACTCGCATATATTCGCACCGACCCCCCTTTCTTCGGCCGCGTTTCATGCCGCGCGTGTACATCCGATGAGTTGAGGATATTAGCGTAAGATGTTCCAGCGGGATTGGCGAGCTCCATTTTCTCCGGAGTGTTTGTCCTGTCCGAGCATTATGATATGGATACATGTTCCGAGTTAGAGACTTTGCGTAGCGTTGTTGTGGGTATTAGATGTCGGTTATGTAAATGGCTATGTAAGCCGGTATATTATCATGCGTTGCGTTATAAGTTTCATATGTTGCAAGATTTTATTTGATTTGAGGAAAAGCAAGAAAGCATATTATTCTTCGATAAATTTTTGTTATGTATATTTGTGTCATGATTTGAGAGCCAGCGTAAGTATGACTATTATGTGAGTCCGCGGGTTCGCTCGGCCCTAAATAAGGGTCGGGTGCCCATCACGCCCTAACGGAAATTAGGGTGTGACAAATTGGTATCAGAGCGGTTCGTCTTGGGGGTTGTCCGCAAAGTCGTGTCAGGAGAGTCCCGTTTATGGTGTGAAGCGCGCCACATTTATAAACAAGGAGGCTACGGGCATCTAGGATGGTTACTCTTCTTTGACATCTTAGATCGTGCCATAGAGCCAAGTCATAGGAAATGAGATTATTTGTGCTAACCTCTGATTTTAGCAGAGAAATGGCATCGACGGAAGAAAACGACTGGCGATATTGGAAGCTATAAAGCATGAAGGTAAGCGACGGTACGAAAGATACATGTCAGGTAAGAAATAGAAGTACGACTGGAATACGAACGAAAGATCAAAGGGGAAAGTAAACGAGAAAGTGTAATAGGTGCAGTTTGAGCTGAGCCCGCAAGGTATGTTCATTATTTTTGTACTGTCAGTGATGTTGGGAGCCCTGTGAGGCTGTGATATGCTATGATACGCATACATATATGTTGGTCCGCGAGGCATTCTTGGTATTTCGTGTACAAGGTTTTGAGATAGTGACAATTACAGAGGAGACTCTGCCGAAATTTTCCCAGAAATAAAGTGAAAAATGAGATATAGATTTGTAATATGTCTTCAAAAGTCGTGGCAATAACAATGATAAGATTTGACTAAGTCACGAGTATGGCCGACCCCGGGAAAAGAATCGGATCGGTACGAATGAATAGATAAGGCAGCCTGTGGAACGATAAGGATAAAGTGGATCGGAAAAGAGAAAAAGGTTAAGAAATAGGAATAAGGCACGAATACGATATAATGTGAAAATAACGAGGATCGTTATGAAAATAAGTAAAGCCCAGTGAGAAGATAGCCAAAGTTAAGATATGATCCACGTAGCTAGAATATGGGGGCAAGTGTGAAAAGGAAAAGTTCGGAATAAGCGTTATGCATAGTAGAAATGATAGTGGACGTAAGAAAAGAAAGGATAATCGGAAGGAGTAAGTAGGAAGAGAGCGAGATAACAAGATAATGGTAGATCATGACATGTGCAAACTAAGGACACGGATACTATAAGTGATGGGAAAGTGAAAACCCGGAATAGAAAAGATAAAGAGCGGAGTAAAATGAGAGCGAGAATTTCAAGGGCCGGTAACCAAGCATCTATAAGTAATGACGATCAAAGTGAGCTCGTCGCCATCGGGGACCTGAAAGTTCAGGACGAAAAGTAATCACATCCACAGGGGAAAGGCGAGTACCGAGGACTAAAGGAGGGCAAAACAGTAATTGTGTTACGAGGGCGTGTCGAAATCTGTAAAGGCTCCAATCCACCCCAGATTACGTGACAAAGGTCATGTGGTGAAGCGGACGCGATTATATTTGCATTAAAGCGTCGAATTTCATCGGAGTTCCAAAGTTAAGCGTGCTAAAGCGAGAGAAATTCTGGGATGGGTGACCCCCTGGGAAGTTTTCCGGAAGTTCTACAAATTCAGACACAAAAGTAAATGAGGAGTTAGAGTGACTTAAGGACGAATTAAGAGTTTGAGAAATGGACAGAAACCCTAGCAGGTCGCGCAGAACGGGGCAAATTAGACTGGTAAAGGGAGACAAAGGTACAACGCGGCTCTAGAATTAGGGTGAATTGGAATAGTGTTTGGAGATATCTTGTAAGCAAGATAGTAGGGGCTATAAGTGTGCATAGATATGCACAGGATATCCTGCACATGGTTAGATCGGTGGATATATGTATTCCGGAAATCAACGTGGTGGTATATGGAAGGCACCAATCGGACGGGGCAACAAGGTTCAAGTGGAAATATATATATAAAAGTGCAAATGTTACGAGGCAAGTTGATGTTGTTTTCACTACAAGTTGAGCTTGGAAATGTCCTAATACTACGATGTTTGGGAAAAGAAAGAAAGCGAGTAGACGGAAGGCAAAGGAATTAAAAATGTCAGAATAAGTGTGCTATCTAATTAAGATTGGAAATACGAATTTAGGGCAAAGTAGAGTTGGGCGATAGCATAAGTACACCCCTAAAGGGGGGAAGCGAGGGAGAGATACAGGTGTAAGACGAAGACAATCGACGCGACAATGTCCTGGATACAAATGCGTGGGCCGCAGGTGAAGTTCGTTGCTGAGACAAGCTAGGGAAATCGAAGAGCCATCAGTAAAGGAATAGAAGTCAAGGTAATAGTCGAGATGGAGACTTTAGGAGGAAATATGATAAAGGAGAATAGCAAGTAGCTCACGGAGACATTGTGGAGGATAGTACGGCTATTCGGGATCAGAGGTTAAGATGTAGGCAGTAGAATGGTTGCTAGCACTGGAAAAATTTCCTGTGGTAGAAAGTAAGAAAAGTGGGGAAAAGAAATATGATAAAGTAGACTCCTAGCAAATGTGAGCACGGGAGTAAGATCTGGAATAGTACGAACCAGGAAAAGGGAACGAGCGGGATTAAGATTAAATACGCAGTTGTGCAAGGACAAGCGTAGTTCGAATTAAAGATAAGGTAATGACACGAGGCAAGGCGTTGGAAATGTAACAAGATGAATAAGAGAGATTGTAAGACGATTTAAGCAAATGATCGGAATTAGTCGGCTATCAAAAGCAGGCGAATTTATGTGTTTCACGAAAGGCGTAACCAAATTTGACAAGAAGGAAAAACTGCGTGACAAAGATGTGGCTCCCATTAAGGTACTGTTTGGCGGAGCAGTACTAAGGAAAGGGTGACTAAAGAAACTCCAGGCGAGATGAAAAAGAAGTACCCCACTTGGTTCCTATACCTACAGATAATCAGAATCACTTATTTGATTGGGTGAATTAATGCATGAATTGTATATGATAACCGTAAAAAAGGAAGTTCCCCCTAAGTGTGTCCCTGTAGGGCTAATTTAACATTCGAGGACGAATGTTCCAAAGGGGGGAAGGATGTTATGCCCCGCACTTTGCACGTTCGAATATTTTGAGATGGTTGCGATAAGCTAAACACAAGTGTTATAAATCGTATTTTGAATATTTGGACACCTTGGGATTTTGAGACAAGTTAAGGACAACGTAATGTGTTGATCTGGTTTGACATATAAGTTGGTTATGAAAATTTTGGATGTGGAAATATGAGGAAAGGCTAGGGGTAAAATGGGAAATTCACAAAGTGACTCAAGGAAATATTGTGAAAGGCCAAGGGCAAAATTGGAATTGGCAAATTATTTATTCATGGAAAAAAAAAAGAAAGGAGAAAGAATATGGAAAATTAGGGGGCATGTGCCATGCACATGGGTGTGGGCCATGTCCCAAGTCATCTTTTAATATATGGCACATGGATGAAAATTCATCACATGGCCATTTGGAAAATTCAAGAGAGTAGGAGAAAGAAAGAAAAAGAGAAGAAAAAAAAAAAACAAGCAAGCATTCGGCCAAGGTGGGGGGATTTTCCCCCATGAAATCTTGTTCCCAAAATTATTTTCTTGTTGTATTCCCACTAATTCAAGGGTCCTCTCCAACGTGGTATAATTGTTTCGGAAGATAAGCCGTTCGTTTCGTCGTTTTCGCATTTGGGTCAAGTAAAGAAGTTGAGGGAAAGAGGTAAGATTCAATCCCTTTTTATATGTTATGAAGGATTCATTTATGTTGTAGTATGTAGAAATGGTTAGAAATCATGAAAATATGGAAGTTTGTATGGTGGTTGTATGTGTGAAGGTGGCCGTGTGTTTGTGGATATTGTATAGCCAAGATGAGTTAATTTTATGTAATATTCTAGTTGTGGTTATTGTGGATTTTATATTGGAAGTGAAAGTTGAATGAATTTGGTTGAAGTTGGAATATGGCATAGGGCCGTGTGGTGCATGGTGTTGAAATAAAAATAAATTTATTTTGTTTAGTATGTTAGTTGTGTTGTTGGTGATGAATTGGTAAGTAGGAATTGTGTTGAGATGTTTTTGTTGCATATGTATGGATTTTGGATGGAATATGGAAATTGATGAAATTGTTGAGTATTGGATATATGGCTTGGAATGTTCTTGGTTTATGTTTGAATGATCCTAAATTAGTAGGTGAATATGAAAATATTGATATTGATCTATGAGTACAAAGTTGGATTTGGAGTTGTTGCATTATTTGGAAAATAAGACTATTTGCGCTAGAAATGCGTTTCTAGTCGATTGTTAATGTTATATATATTGTCGTTGGTATGGTTGTTGTTGTTTTGGCCGAGTTTGAATCTCGGGGATGATGTATATATAGGGGAGATGCTGCCCAAATTTTTATAGACAAGTATTGGTTAAGA
Source organism: Lycium ferocissimum (assembly GCF_029784015.1). Taxonomy (NCBI): domain Eukaryota; kingdom Viridiplantae; phylum Streptophyta; class Magnoliopsida; order Solanales; family Solanaceae; genus Lycium; species Lycium ferocissimum. The sequence goes on from NW_026727378.1 coordinate 24,158, forward strand.
TTGAAATTTTAAGTCTTATGAATAGCCAATTGGTAAATATGACCATTTGCAGAGTTTTGGATGAAACGGGACTTAAGTTTTGGCGAGCGTAAAGGGCAAGAAAGGTATGTAAAGCTCTCCCATTCCTTCTCTTGGCATGTCTTAGATGTACTAGGCTCGAAGTTGGACCTTGGGGGCAACTCTACTCTTCGGAATCTACGTCTAGAAACGCCCCTTTTTCATTCAATGAAATTGAATTAAATACTTCATGTTTTGTTGGCAAAATAAGCTTAAACATCTGTAACTGTCACAAATAAAACCGGAGTACTTTGAGACCTTCATAAGTGGCTCCATCAAGCCTAATGTTCATAATTTTACGTACGTCACCTTCACTTGACCCGAGGTGGGCCCCCAATCTCCGAGATTTTTCCACGTTGACTTAATTGATTTATTTTAAGCGTTATGCAAGTATGACTTATGACTAAGTTCTGATTATTAAAAGGATGATTGTCTTGACTCTTCCCTTGAGTTCTATGATCTATTTTGCCATGTACAAATAATCCCAAAGGTTTTGTCTTTGACCTAATTCGTTGTAACTCCGGAAGATATGATCTATGGCTATGGTCCGATTTCCTTTAAATGATCTATCGTCTGGATGGTTCTTTCGAGTCTTGGCAAACATTGTATGTTTTATATTGCATATGGTTTTCTCACTACTCGCTCGTGCAAGCTTAATACGTCTTTCACCGAGTCCGGGGCCGGGTACGCATTCGTGCAACTTCTGCATTGTTCACCGAGTCCCTCACTAGAGGGCCGGGTACGCTTTACATGTATATATATGATGATGTGATGATGGAGATGGCGGCCAGGATGGCATACCGAGTCCCTTGCTAGCGGGGCCGGGTACGTTATTCACCGAGTCCCTCACTAGAGGGCCGGGTACGGTATGTATATGTGTATATCTGCATGCATACATGATTATGTTATGATTTACTCACCGAGTCCCTCACTAGAGGGCCGGGTATGGCATATATGTACGGTAATACGATGATACGGTTATGATATTATTTTATCTACCGGTATGTGTATATGTATAACTAATGTTTTCCAAAAAGGCAAGGCTTATGATTTTTCCGTACTCCTTGTTTCAGTATGATCCCGCTTATTATATTTCATGTTTTACATACTCAGTACATATTCCGTACTGACCCCCTTTCTTCGGGGGCTGCGTTTCATGCCGCGCAGGTACATCCAGATGGGTTGAGGATATTAACAGAAGATGTTCTAGCGGGATTGGCGAGCTCCATTTTCTCCGGAGTGCTGCCGGGTCTGAGCATTATGATATGGATACATGTTACGAGTTAGAGACTTTGCAGACAGTGTTGTGGGTATTAGATGTCGGTTATGTAAATGGCTATGTAAGCCGGTATATTATCATGCGTTGCGTTATAAGTTTCATATGTTGCAAGATTTTATTTGATTTGAGGAAAAGCAAGAAAGCATATTATTCTTCGATAAATTTTTGTTATGTATATTTGTGTCATGATTTGAGAGCCAGCGTGAGTATGACTATTATGTGAGTCCGCGGGTTCGCTCGGCCCTAAATAAGGGTCGGGTGCCCATCACGCCCTAATGGAAATTAGGGTGTGACAGAGTCACACCACGAGGCTCCATCTAATGCCTCCACTACTCCGCCCATTACGGAAGAACAAGAAGGGGCTTCAGCTCCAACCCCTATGCCTCCAGTTCCTCCACCAGCCACTTCGGGTGTTATATCCCGCATTTTCAAAGCATGAGCGTGACACGTGCTTCCTAAAAAAAAAAAAAAATTTAATTGACAATCATGTTGTTGCTACATAATTTAAACTCAAGTTGATAGTGTTGTATCCCGTATTTTTGAATGTCAGATTATTTGTAAGCTGAGGTGGGGCCCACACATCGATATTTTTTTGGAACATCTGAAAAGTCATATGAATCACATATGTGAAGTTAAACACAACTCACGAAGGACCCTTGGGCCAAATCAAAGTAGAAGCCCTCCAAACGAATAGTTTTAAGAAAATGTTTTCGGGTGACCTGACTTCGAGGGGCAAAAATGGTATTATAAGTTTGGAATTTGGAAAAATATCAATAAATATAAGTTGTAGATAATTGAATTAGCTTTCCAACCATAGGTCGTGGGATCCAAGGTGACGTCTGGACAAGGAGATATAAACGTTTTAAGTCTGAAAGGTCAGTGGGCTACGCCCAACTCGGGCCCAACCGGGTTAGGCCCATGACCCATGTTATATAAGTGATATTTTAGCACTTCCCTCCTCATTTTCAGACCTGGAACAACCAGAAAATTCTGGAGATAGAGAGAAAAAAAGCCTTGGAGAAGAAAAATTAATTTTAACCAAAATCCGAGCTCCGAATCCCGAAGCCCATGAAGGGGAAAAGTGTTGTACGCGCGTTGTCTTCAATTTGAGTTAAAAATCAACCAAGGAGGAGGGTGATAACGTGGTGGCTGAGTTCTTAAGGTATGGATAAGGCTCCTTTTCATTGCTAACAAGTTTATTTAAAGTTTTAACGGATTAGAACGGGAAAAATAGCGATATAAATTCGTCCGTTGGTATTGTGATGTAAAGGAAAGAAGAATGGTTAAGTTGGCATGAGAATCTATTGTTAAGTTGTTGTAGGAAATTATATGATTTTATTCTAGTTTTATGTAATTATGAAAATGAATTGCTAAGGTGCAAATTATGGTTGTCGCTAATGAATTTGGGAGATGAAAACGTGTTATGAATATTTATGTCGAAGAATGGAGGTTTCGGATGAATTATGGCTTTGGTGGAATTTTTGTATATTTAGCAAATAATTTGTAAGAAGACATGAAATACTTCCGAATTGTGTTGGAATGATCTTGATTAGCAAAAGAATATGAAAACATTAATATTGGTTTGGAAATGCGAAGTTAGATTGGAAGGTTATATAGAAAAGAGGACAATATATGTTAGAATGCGTTTCAATTCGATCGCTGATGTTATTGGTATTGTTGTTGGTTGGGTTGTTGATATTTGGAGCCGAGTTAAGTCTCGGGGATGTTATACATATAGGGGAGATCTTTGCCCAAATTTCTGTAGACAAATAGTGAATTAAAGATTTGAATTCTAAAAGTCTTACTATTGACAATTGGTAAACATGACCATTTGTAGATTTTGGGCGAAACGGGATTTGAATTTGGAGAGGCGTAAGCAGCGGAAAAGGTATGTAAGGCTTACCCTTTCTTTCTCTTGGCATGTCCTAGATGTGATAGGCTATGATTTGAGCCTCGGGGATGACTCTACTCTTAGAAATCCGAGCTTATATTTATCCCTTTTTCATTCAGTAGAATTGAACTAAATAACTTACGCTTTATTATAAAGAAATGTTCAAACGTCCGTAACTTTTGAAAATGAAAGTGGAATGCCTTGAAATCTTCGAGGATGATCCAATGGCACATAATGATCACGTTTTTATGTTCGTTACCCGACTTGACCCGAGGTGGGCCCACAGTCCCCGAGATTTAATTGTATTGTTCTATTTGCCTTATTTTCGTAAGATAATTAAGGAAACCTTTGACTATTGTTCCGAATTTGATATAAGTGTCTGGTAACTCAGATATGAGCATTCTGGTAAATGTTTCGGTACGGATGATCTGATTTAAATATTTTGATATAAGCATTCCGATGTAAATATTCTGATATAAGTATTCAAAAATAAATATTCTGATATATATGTGATCTATAATTTTGATATGCATTGATGAGTCTATCCACCGAGTCCCTCACGGGAGGGCCGGGACACGTTAGACGCATATGTGATATATGACATCATCGAGCATTCGTGCATTACGTATTCTCGTCCGATATATGTCGCATCTGAGCATTCTGTACGTTCTGTATTTCGTCCGCTACATGATATCATTTGGGCATTTTGTACGTTCTGTATCTCGTCTGATATCTGATGACATCTGAGTATTCTGTACGTTCGGTATTTCGTTCGATACATGACCTCGTCTGAACATTCTGTACGCTCTGTACTCCGTCTAACGTGTGATATCACCGGTGCACTCTGTATTTTCTGCGCCTCTTCGGACATGCGATCCTTGATTGCCAAATAAGCATTTTGGTACTCTGGTTGACTCACTTACTTTCTGTACCCCCCTTCCGGCATATGAGACAGTATGTATGAATTGTGTCCGAAAGGTGAGGGTCTAGTATTCGAGTAATGTATTTACCGTTATTTCTCGTCGTTTTGATTTATGGTTACATCTCTCTCGTATTGCATGCCTTACATACTCGGTACATATTCCGCATCGACCCCTTTCTTCGGGGTGCGTTTCATGCCACGCGGTACTCCCGAGATGATTAGCGACCATCATAGAAGATGCTCCAGTTGGGTTGGCGGCTCCAATTGCTCCCGGAGTCGCCGAGTCGAGTACATACGTGATGTTTGATTCGTGTTAGAGACTTTGCAGACAGCGTCGTGGGTGTTGGTCGTCAGTTGTAAGCGGCTCCATCAGCCGATACGTCATATGTGTTGGTTCGGTTTGGCTACAAATTTTATGTAATTTGCAAGCAACGAAAAGGAAAAATATTTCTGAAAGTTGTATTTTGCATTTTAGCTTTATTCGAAAAAAAAATTATGTGCGTAATAAGAGTCTGTGGGTTCGCTCGGCTCCGGATGTGGGGTCGGGTGCCCATCACACCCTAATAAGGTTAGGATGTGACAAAGGGTCAACAAGTGACCGAAGCCATTCATTTATTGACATGTTCGGTAGCCGCCGTGCACAACGGCAAAATGTGAGCCCAAGTGATCGGTCAGCTAGTACCAGAGCTCCCGATTTTATGACTTTAAATCCTCCAGATTTCTTTGGGTCGAAGCCGGATGAAGACCCGCAAGGCTTTATTGATGAAATGTTGAGAACATTGCCGATTATTCATGCTTCCAAGACTAAGTCCATGGAGTTGGCATCATATAGACTCCGAGATGTGGCGGTTCTATGGTATAATAATTAGATAGCATCGAGGCAAGAGAATGCACCTCCTCCCGTGTGGCAAGAATTTGTAGATGCCTTCATCCGCCATTATTTGCCACCCGAGGTCCGTCGAGCTAGAGCGGATAGATTTCTAAATTTGAAGCAAGGGAATATGAGCGCTCGGGAGTATAGCCTTCAATTTAATTCTTTGGCTAGGTATGCTCCGACTATGGTAGCCGATATGGGAGATCGGGTGCACAGATTTGTGAGTGGCTTAGGGCCACATTTGCTTAAAGATTATTTGACGGCTTCATTGCAAGATGGGATGGACATTTCCCGTATTCCAGCCCATGCCCAAAATCTAGAAAGACAACAACCTCCGCAAATAGGTGATCGTGATGTTGATAGAGGGCAAAGCAAAAGGGCCAGATCTATGGGCACAGGCGGTGATTATAGAGGGGGATCAAGGCAGACACATTCTAGGCACTCAGGCCAGTCAGTGACGAGTGCACCTCCCCAATTTACAGGCAGGAGATTTGACCGCTCTTTCCGTTCAGGACAGGGCCAGAGTTCGAGGGCCCCAGGTTCTCAGTTTGGGGGAGATTACAGTCAAGGGAGACCACCAGTTCCACGATGCAGCCAGTGCCGTAAATTGCACTCAGGGCCATGTCGCCAGGGCACAGATGCTTGTTATATTTGTGGATAGACTGGACACTTGATGCGTGACTGTCCTTCGAGATATGGTAGAGGTGGGGTTCAACCCACAGGGTCAGCAGTTGGTTCTTCTTCAGTGCGGCTGGCAGGACAGACTCTCGCATTCCAGCAGGCCGAGGTAGGGCCGAGGGGGATCATCTACTTCAAGTGCCACATAGCCCCGCATATATGCTTTAGCCGGACGACAGGATCTGGAGTCCTCCCCAGATGTGGTTACAGGTACATTGTCCGTATGTTCTTATGATGTGTATGCGTTGATAGATCCGGGTTTCACACTATCTTATATTATTCCATATGTTGCTAATCGTATTCGGGTGAAACCCGAGCCAATCAAACCTTTTGAGGTATCTACTCCGATTGGTGATCCCGTGATAGCTAGACAGATATACAAAGATTGTGTAGTTGTGATAGGTGATCGCCAAACTAAAGCTGATTCAGTTGAGCTGGAAATGTTAGATTTCGATGTGATTATGGGTATGGATTGGCTAGCCTTATGTTATGCTAATGTTGATTGCCGGATGAAATTAGTTCGATTTCAATTTTCGGGAGAGCCCGTGCTTGAATGGAAAGGTAATACGGAAACTCCGAGAGGTAGGTTTATTTCCTACCTTAAGGCACGGAAGCTGATAGCTAAGGGCTATATTCATCATTTAGTCCGAGTTCATGATACGGAAGCAAAGCCACCAGTTTTCCAATCCGTCCCGGTAGTGAATGAATTCCCGGATGTATTTTCAGATGAACTTCCAGGCCTTCCTCCGGAAAGAGAAATTGAGTTCGCTATTGATGTGTTGCCGGATACCAAGCCTATTTCTATCCCTCCTTACCGAATGGCTCCGGCAGAATTGAAAGAGCTAAAGGCACAGTTGAAGGATTTGCTTTAGAAGGGGTTTATTAGGCCCAGTTCATCACCGTGGGGAGCACCAGTCTTATTCGTGAGAAAGAAAGATGGCTCCCTACGAATGTACATTGATTATAGGCAGCTGAATAAGGTGACCATAAAGAATAAATATCCTCTTCTGAGAATTGATGATTTATTTGATCAGCTATAGGGTGCCAAGTGGTTTTCAAAAATAGACCTGAGGTCGGGTTATCATCAAGTGAGAGTCAGGGAAGAAGATATTCCCAAAACAGCTTTCAGAACGAGATATGGCCATTATGAATTCAAAGTGATGTCGTTTGGGCTAACTAATGCCCGACAAGCCGTTGTTCATGAATCTAATGAATAATGTATTTAGGCCTCTCTTGGATCTATTTGTAATAGTATTCATTGATGATATTCGGTATATTCTCGTACGAATCGAACATGCGCATCATTTACGTATTGTTCTTGAAATTCTTCGAACCGGAATTGTATGCAAAATCTTCCAAGTGCGATTTTTGGCTAGATTTTGTGACATTTCTGGGTCATGTTATTTCAGATGATGGCATTAGAGTGGATACTCAGAAAATTGAAGCTGTGAAACTTTGCCAAGGCCTACGACGCCTACGCGAAGTTCGTAGTTTTCGGGATTAGCTAAAAGTTATTATAGAAGATTCGTAGAGAGCTTTTCATCTATTTCGGCCCGTTGACGAGATTAACCGAGAAGTCAGCTAAATTTCAGTGGAATGACGCTTGTGAGCGTAGTTTCCAAGAGTTGAAGGATAGATTAACCTCAGCTCCAGTCTTAACACTCCCAGAAGGGCCAGATGGTTATGTTGTATATTGCGATGCTTCCGGCGTGGGGCTAGGATGTGTATTAATGCAGCATGGAAAAGTCATTGCTTATGCCTCGAGACAGCTGCGGAAACATGAAAAGAACTACCCAACCCATGATCTCGAATTACTTGCAGTTATTCATGCATTAAAAATGTGGAGACATTACTTGTATGGTGTACATGTTGATATTTATACAGATCACAAGAGTCTCCAATACATTTTCAAACAGAAGGAGTTGAATCTGCGGCAAAGGCGGTGGTTAGAACTATTGAAAGATTATGATGCAAATATTTATACCACCCCGGAAAAGCAAATGTAGTAGCAGATGCGCTTAGCCGCCGATCAACGGGTAGCTTATGTGAAGTTCCTTCGGAGAAGAAAGAAATGATTCATGAACTTCACCAATTAGCTAATCTTGGGGTACGCTTAATTGATTCAGGTGGTGCAGGGGTTAGTGTTAATAATCCTACAGTTTCTGTTATACCCCGTATTTTGCGCGTTCGGATAGTTTGGGATAATTGCAACAAGTTAAGGACAAGACTATGTTTTGACTACGTTTAGTATATAAGTTGGTTATGAAAATTTTGGATGTGGAAATATTGGAAAAGGCCAAGGGCAAAATTGGAATTTCAAAAAAAAATAGTTTCATGAAAAATTTCCAAAAGTGTGGATTAAATGATTGGAAACAAAAAAAAAGGAAAAAAGAAAAGAAAGCCACCCAAGGTGGCCGGCCATAGTGGACCCCACTTAGGGGGGAGCTTGACAAATATATTTGTCATGTGACCATAGAAAATTCAAGAACTTGAGAGAAAGAAGAAAGAAAGAAAGAAGGAGAATAACAACCATGGCCATTCGGCCATGGTCTCCAATTTTTGTCTCTTCAAATTTTGTCCCCAAAAATTATTTTCTTGTTGTATTCCTACTAATTCAAGGGTCCTCTCCAACGTGGTATAATTGTTTGGAGGATAAGTCGTTCGTTTCGTCGTTTTCACACTTGAGCCAAGTGAAGAAGTTGAGAGAAAAGGTATGATTCAATCCCTTTATAGGTTAGAAAGGCTTTGTTGAGGTTGTAGTCGAGAAATGAATAGAATTCATGGAATTATGGAAGTTGCATGGTATTTGTGTGTGTGTACATGTGGCCGTTTGTATGTGCCAATGCATAGATGAAGTGGGTTGGATTTTATATTGTATTCTAGTTATGGTTAATATGAAAATTGTATTGGAAATGAAAGTTGAATGGAAGTGGGATGAAGTTAAAAATTTGCATGTTGGCCGTGGCCTATATGTGGATGGAGTGGTGATGGATTTATTTTGTGTAACATGTTAGTTGTGTTGTTGTGATCATTACAATGTAAATGAAGCATATATGGGGTAAGTTGGCATGAAAATGAAATGTAGAGAATTATGTCATATTAATATGATTTTATGATATTAAGATAATGAAGTTGTTTGGGGTGTAGATTGTTGTTGTTGGTGATGAATTAGTATGTACGAAATGTGTTGAGATGGTTTTGTTATATATATAAGGAATTTTGGATCGAGTATGGAAATTCTTGGAATTATTGAACATTGAACATATAGTTGGAATGCCCTTGGTTTATGTTTGAATGATCCTAAATTAGTATGTGAATATGAAAATATTGATATTGATCTATAAGTGCAAAGTTGATTTGGAGTTGTTGCATTATTTGGAAAATAATACTATTTGCGCTAGAATGCGTTTCTAGTCGATTGTTAATGTTATATATATTGTCGTTGGTATGGTTGTTGTTGTTTTGGCCGAGTTTGAATCTCGGGGATGATGTATATATAGGGGAGATGCTGTTATATCCCGTATTTTGCACGTTGGAATATTTTAAGTTGGATTGCGACAAGTTGTGGATAAGACTTTTAATTTTCGATTTTGTTTTTGTTTTAATGCACAAGTTGCATATTCATCTTTTCATTGGTATGGAGTGTTAAGGGTAAATTTGGAATAAGGAAAAGTTTGGGATGTTGAATAAGTTATACAGATTGTATGGAGTTTTGGACATATCCGGTATGCAAATAAAGAGATCGGTGTATAAAAGTTCTAGGTCTCGAAATAATTTCCGCGGATGAACAAGGATTGCTACAGAGGGCCTGGCCGGGCAAAGCATCGCTACGTTGACTTCGGGGGCTTTTTTATAAAGGGGCTTAACCCCTCATTTTCAGCTAAAAAAAAATCAGACCAAAAAATATTTCAAATATTCTAGAAAATTCCCCAACCTTCCACCACCAACTTTTAGCC
>NW_026727379.1:0-39045 GCF_029784015.1 Lycium ferocissimum
AAACATAAGGAAACCCCGGAACCTTCCAAGCCCGGAAAATATCAAAAACGCATTTCTTCCTTTCAAATTCATCAACTATACCAACAATTCACACATTGACAACATTATTATCATAAATTTAAGAAACCACATTAGGATCAAATTGGCTCCTAAAACAGCCCACACAACTATAACCGACTTGTAACATTAAAACTTCATTTTACATCATATAATTCACAACGACGACAACCAAATGCCCAATAAAAATAAGTCATTCCTTGTCTTACCAAAAAACATGCCCATTTCTCCACCACTCCTCAACCTACACCATTCCATAAGTTTCATTCACTTTCTACACATTACCATAACACACAAAACATGTTGTATACAATTAAATCACTATCACACAATACACACAACACACGGCTCAACCTTCCACTTTCACAACTCAACTTTAACATCCATATTTTCATGATTTTAATTCATTTTCACACTCCACAACATCACAACTATCAAATTACATCGCATAAAATTGGTTAGTCATGCTTACATCAACAACGTACACCCACGGCTACAACTCCCAACATACAACCTTTCATGATTTTCCATCCATTCCATTGCACCATCACACGTTCAACACATCCATAAAACATGTAAAGAAGGATTAAATCTTACCTTTCCTTTAACTCCTCCCACGGCTAGCTTTCATGAAAGCAACGACCCACGCCCGGTTTTCTTGTTCTAACAACCACACCCACGTTAACGAGAACCTTCCATTAGTAGGAAAATAGGAAGAAAATAATTTTTCCATGGTCAATTTTTGGTCTCCATTTTTCCCTCTTCCATGGCGAATGCCTCCTCCTTACTCTCCGTATTTCTTGATTTTTCTAAGAGATAAAGAATGATGAAAATGATCATGTCATCCTTAATATCATGTAATAAACTCCCATGGCCAGGGCTCACATCACATGTGGCCGACCACTTATGGGGTTTTTTCATAATAGCTAACTTTCCATAATTCATTTTTTGGTCCCAAATTCTTCCAACTTTCATTCTCTAATTTTTGCCTTATCCCAATCTTACCCCTAACACTTCATATCCACAAAAGATGAATATGCAACTTATGCATTGAAACAACATCAACAAAACCGGAAATTAAAAGTCTTGTCCATACCTCGTCGCAACCAACTTAGAATATTCCGACGTACGAAGTACGGGGTGTAACACGACAGGATCTTGAGTCCTCCCCAGATGTGGTTACAGGTACATTGTCAATTTTTTCCCATGATGTGTATGCATTGATAGATCCGGGTTCTACCTTATACACACACACACACACACACACACATTACTCCATATGTTGCTGGTCGTATTGGGGTGAAACCCGAGCCAATTAAACCTTTTGAGGTATCTACTCCGGTTGGTGATCCCGTGATAGCTAGGCAAGTATACAAAGATTATATGATCGTGATATGTGACCGCCAAACTAAAGTCGATTTAGTTGAGTTGGAAATGCTAGATTTCGATGTGATTATGGGTATGGATTGGTTGGCCTCATGTTATGCCAATGTTGACTGTCGGATGAAAGTAGTTCGATTTCAATTTTCGGGAGAGCCCGTGCTTGAATGGAAGGGTAATGCAGCATCTCCAAGAGGTAGGTTTATTTCCTACCTTAAGACGAGAAAGATGATAGCTAAGGGCTATGTTTATCACTTAGTTCAAGTTCATGACACCGAAGCAAAGTCGCCAACATTCCAATCCGTTCTGGTAGTGAATGAATTTTCGGATGTATTGAGCACGAACCTTGCCCTTCCTCCAGAAAGAGAAATTGATTTCGCTATTGACTTGTTGCCGGATACCAAGCCTATTTCTATTCCTCCTTACCGAATGGCTCCGGCAGAGTTGAAGAAGTTAAAGGCGCAGTTGAAAGATTTGCTTGAGAAGGGGTTTATTAGACCCAGTTCATCACCGTGGGGAGCGCCTGTCCTATTTGTGAGAAAGAAAGATGGCTCTCTACGAATGTGTATTGATTACAGGTAGTTGAATAAGGTGACGATCAAGAACAAATATCCTCTTTCGAGAATTGATGATCTATTTGATCAATTACAGGGTGCCAAGTGGTTTTCCAAAATAGACTTGAGGTCGGGTTATCATCAAGTGAGAGTTAGAGAAGAAGATATTCCCAAGACAGCCTTTTCGAACGAGATATGGCCATTATGAATTCCGGGTGATGTCATTTGGGTTAACTAATGCCCCGGCAGTTGTTCATGCATTTAATGAATAATGTATTCGGCCCTCTCTTGGATCTATTCGTAATAGTATTCATTGATGATATTCTCGTGTACTCTCGTACGTAACTGAACATGCGTATCATTTGCATATTGTTCTTGGAATTCTTCGAACCTCGAGAATTGTATGCTAAATTTTCAAAGTGCGAGTTTTGGCTAAATTCTGTGACATTCTTGGGTCATGTGATTTCAGATGATGGCATTCGAGTTGACACTCAGAAAATTGAAGCTTTGAAGACTTGGCCAAGGCCTACGACGCCTACAGAAATTCATAGTTTTCTGGGATTGGCAGGTTATTATAGAAGGTTTGTAGAGGGCTTTTTATCTATTTCAGCCCCATTGACGAAGATAACCCAGAAGTCAGCTAAATTTCAGTGGAATGATGCTTATGAACGCAATTTCCAAGAGTTGAAGGACAGATTAACCTCAGCTCCAGTCTTCACACTCCAGAAGGGCCAGATGGTTATGTTGTGTCTTGTGATGCCTCTGGTGTTGGGTTAGGATATGCGTTAATACAGCACGGTAGAGTTATTGCTTATGCTTCGAGGCAGCTGCGAAAACATGAAAAGAACTACCCAACGCATGATCTTGAATTGGCTGCAGTTATTCATGCATTAAAGATGTGGAGACATTACTTGTATGGTGTGCATGTTGATATCTATACAGACCACAAGAGTCTCCAATACATTTTTAAACAAAAGGAGTTGAATCTGTGGCAAAGACGGTGGTTAGAATTATTAAAAGATTATGATGTGAATATCTTATACCACCCCGGAAAGGCAAATGTAGTAGCTGATGCGCTTAGCTGCCGATCAATGGGTAGTCTGTGTGAAGTGCCCTCGGAGAAGAAAGAATTGATTCATGAGCTCCACCAACTAGCTAATCTTGGAGTACGTCTAATCGATTCAGGCGATGCAGGAGTCAGTGTTAATAATCCCACAGTTTCGTCCTTGGACATGGAAGTAAAAGAGTGGCAGTATGAAGATCCTCAATTGAGCCACTATAGAGATACATTTCATGCAAAAGAGAAGTCTCCATTTGAAAATCCTATAAATGGAATTCTTAGATACCGAGGCAGGCTATGTGTTCCGAATGTGGCAGGATTGCATCATCGGATTCTAGATGAAGCTCATTATTCTCAGTATTCTATTCATCCAGGAGCGACAAAGGTGTATCACGAACTCAAGATGATATATTGGTCGGATAGTATGAAAAGAGACATAGCAGAATTTGTAGCTCAATGTCCAAATTGCCAGCAGGTGAAGATCGAACATCAAAAATCAGGAGGATTATTACAAGCAATGGAAATTCCTACATGGAAATAGGAAGTGATCAATATGGATTATATTGTGGGATTACCCCGTTCTCGAGGCAAGTATGATTCATATGGGTGATCGTGGACAGACTCACGAAAGCAACCCATTTCCTTCCTGTCAGAACCACATACTCAGCGGAAGATTATGCGAGGTTGTATATCAAGGAGATTGTGAGACTTCATGGAGTTCCGATATCCATTATCACAGATAGAGGGGTACAATTTACAGCTAAGTTCTGGAAATCTTTTCAAGAAGGTCTAGGTACTTAAGTAAAGCTTAGTACGGCATTTCATCCGCAAAACTGATGGACAAGCCGAACGTACCATTCAGACTTTGGAAGATATGCTACGATCATGTGTACTAGATTTCGGTGGTAGTTGGGATGACCACTTACCCCTTATCGAGTTTGTATATAACAATAGCTACCATTCCAGTATCCAAATGGCTCCGTATGAAGCCTTATATGGAAGGAAGTGCAGGTCTCCAATTGGATGGTTTGAAATCGGAGAAGTACAACTAATAGGCCCTGAGTTGATTCAGAAAGCAGTATAAAAAGTCAAGGTGATTTGAGATCGGTTGTTAACAGCTCAAAGTCGCCAAAAATCTTACGCGGACAATCGCCGGCGAGACTTAGAATTTCAAGTTGATGATTGGGTATTCCTGAAGGTGTCACCAATGAAAGGGGTGATGAGATTTGGTAAAAAGGGAAAGTTAAGTCCCAGACCCTATAAGATTATCCGCAAAGTGGGTCAAGTAGCTTATGAATTGGACTTACCTACAGAACTTGAGTTAGTCCATCCAGTTTTCCATGTCTCAATGCTCCGGAAGTGTGTTGGAGATCCTACGAAGATTGTGCCAATAAATGATGTTCAGGTCATAGAAAAGCTAGTCTATGAAGAAATTCCCATTGCCATATTAGACAGGCAAGTGCGGAGACTTCGAAATAAGGAAGTGGCTTCAGTTAAAAGTATTGTGGCGAAATAACAACCGAGAAGAGATGACTTGGGAAGCGGAAGAGAAGATGAAATCCACATATCCGCATTTGTTTCAGCCCCGGGAGAGATCCATGATGAGACAATCGAGATTATGAGGTATGTATGTTTTTCTTTTTTGCATATGGGTCGTGTGTGGCCAATTTATATCGCTACTGTGTTGTGGCCCTGTGAGGCAACATTATTATGGGTTGTTGTGATAGGACGGTAGTGCCATATTACAGGGGAGACTCTGGCGAAATTTTTATAGAATTCCAAATGACTTAACATTCGAGGACGAATGTTCCAAAAGGGGGGAAGAATGTTACACCTTGGAAATTCCCCGTCAGCGTACAGTGAGTAGACTAACGAAGGGTACGAAGTATTTGGTGTTTTGATAAGTAAGAAATAGCCTCTAATGGTCCTAATTAAGATTTCCAAAAAGATTCGAGGTAAGAGAAGAAAGTTGCTAAGGAAAGCGAGTCATAAGTTGTGTGTCGAACAAGAATTTTGAGTATAGAGTTAATGACGTTCTAATGATGTTCTGGGGAAGATTTATAATGCCCCTTAGATTGTTAATGAAGTGATAAACAAGTGTTAAGAAGGTTCCATAAGGATTGGAGATCAAACGAGACGACGAGAACAACTTCGGAGAAAATTGTGGATTACACGGCCACTTCCACGGACCGTGTAACCTTATACAGACCGTGGAAGGGTCCGTATAACTCCTAGCAGTGTTGTTTGCTGGCTGGGGTTGAACCACAACTAGTTCCACGGAACATACAATGTTCCACGGACCGTGGAAGTCCCGACGAACTGAACAAGTTCTGATTATATAAGTGTGTTCCCACTTCATTTATTTCATTTCCACACACTTCTTTATCTCTCTCAAGACCTATAGAAGGTTCCATACACTTCATCCACAAGAATTCAAGGAAATTTTATGATCAACTTCATCAAACCAACAAGAATCAAGATTGTGAAACACATTAAAGTCATCTAAGTCACGAAATTCCCAAGAGAAGTGAATTAGGGTTTTGGTGTAAGAAGAGTGTTGCCACCCAAGGCTTGTTCCTATAATATCTAAGGTAAGTTTTAAGGTATTTTCATGATTTTTGAAGTATTGAAAGGTTGAAACACTTGGATTGTAGTAGAATATAGAAAATGGGTCATAAATGTGGGAATAGTGGCGTTGTTGTGTAGTAGTTGGAATGAATCATGAAAATGGATATGTTGTGATTATGAATATGTTATGAATGACATTTATAATATGGAATAAGCATTGTATGTGAAAGAACATGATAGTGAATTATGATCATGATTATGGAGAATTGAAGTGAATTTGTAAAATGTGGATAATGTGAATGAATGACGATTGTTGTTTGTGATATTGTAGTTGTTGTTATGAATGTTTGGGAGTTGATATGGAATATGGAGGAAGTAGTATAAACAAAGGAAATGCTGCCCGATTTTATCTAGCTTTAGTAAGCACGTTCTTGTAATTATTTAGCTAACGTCGATACGAATTCTCTCGAAGGTATAAACGTGGGCATTAAAGGAGAACACGCAAGCGATAGATTAGTTAAACGACAAAGGTATGTGAGGCTAGCCCTTTCTTTCTAAGGCATGAATCTTATGGCATGAATTTCCTCCTTCTTCATAAATTTCCTATCTTCAAGAAAACTAAGAGTCCTTGTTCACGAATAGCCATATGAGATAAGAGATATTCTATGAGTACGATAACGATGATGATAAGCTTAAGTCTAAAGATTCCCGGGTCAATGATGTGATGTTCCTATAAAGCTAATGATGCTAATTATAATCTATTGATGTTGATCATTATATACACTCACCTTATATGCTAATTCCTTCAAGGTGAAGCAGAATGCTTGTAAATGCTCCATAATGGAATCGGCGGTTCACGACCTTATGTCACCCCGATAAAGTATTGTTGTCTTTGAATATTCCATGCATGCATTATGATGAGTTATGATAAGTATATATATGATGAGCATATTATGATGAGCATATGATGATGATATTACACCGCGCTTATATGGCCGGGCAGTCACCGCTAAGGCGGGCAGCGTATACATCATGGCCAGATGGCATGGGCAGACACCACTAGTGGGCGGCATGAGATGGTACCCCGGACGCGGGAGGCCTAGACGCAGGCTAATGCTATTGATTATTACACCGTACCTATATGGTCGGGCAGCTTATATATTTATGCACATATGATATGATGATGATTATGAAAGTAAGCCAGCATGCATTATTTCCTTTATGATTCACAGTCAGATACAGATTGCTCCTCATTTGATGCCTCCTATTTCATTGATATTTTGTTATTATTTATGCCTTACATACTCAGTACAATGTTCGTACTAACACTCTTTTCCTTGAACGTTGTGTTCATACCCACAGGTAGACAGGGAGACGGTGCAGATCCATAAGAGCTATCAGCAGATTTACAGGAGCCCTCCTTTATTCCGGAGGTGCTATTTTGAGACAGTATTTTTGTGTACATATATTTTGGGTACGACGGGGTCCTGTCCCGTCCATATATCTAGTACTCTAGTAGAGGCTCGTAGATGCGCAGTTGTGGGTAGTATGGTCTCACAGTCTTTCATGTATATGCATGTATATATATTATTTTGATAGCCGAAGGGCTTATGTATATAGAGTAAATATGTTTCAAATGTTAATAGTTTTTCCATGATTATGAGCACATGCCTTATGAATGAGATCAGGTAAGTATCAGATTGAGCGGTGTTCGGTGGTCAGCCCCGGATACCCATCATGGCCCGTAGCCGGGTCGTGACATGTACCTTTAATTCCTGCAGTTCAGCAGGGGACATACGATAAGGGGGAATAGAGATAGGTTGAGTGTCCGGATACAAATCAATCGCAAATTCAATTTCCCTTTCGGGAGGGAGGCCCGATAATTCATCGGGGAATACATCCTAAAATTCATTAACTACAGGAACGGATTGCCAAGTTGGCGGGTCAGCTTCAGTGTTCCTAACTCGAACCAAATGGTAAATATAGCCTTTGGAAATCATCTTCCGCGCCTTAAGGTAAGAAATAAACCTTCGCCTAGGAGCTGGAGTGTTGCCCTTCCATGTAAGAACCGGTTCACCCGAAAACTAAAATTTCACAGTTTTGGACCAACATTCAACATTGGCATAGCAATAGGCTAGCCAATCCATACCCATAATAGCATCAAAATCCACCATTTGTAATTTCACTAAATCAGCAAAAGTCTCACGGCCACATATCGTAACCACACACTTATAATAAATTTGTCTCGCAACAACAGGTTCCCCTATCGGAGTAAAAACCAAGAAAGGCTTGGGCGAAGATTCGGGCTTAATACCAAACTTATCAGAAATATAAGGAGTAATATAAGATAGCATGGAACCCGGGTCAATCAACGCATAAACATCATAAGAACAGATGGATAAAATACCTATCACAACATCTGGGGACGACTCAAGATCTTGTCGCCCTGTAAGTGCATAAATACGATTTTGACTACTGCCTGCCCCAGATGTCTGGCCTCTTCTCCTACCTCTAACTGCTGGCGCTAAAGTAGAACCTTGCCTGAGAGGGCGAATAGAAGATGAAGAACCTGCGATCGAACCTGTCGACTGTGCCGAACCACCTCGGCCGGGAGTCAGACAGTCCCGCATAACATGACCAGGCTGCCCACAAGAATAACACACCTTCATACCCTGGCGGCACTGACCAATGTGGCCCTTACCGCACTGATCACAATGGGGCAGTGGGGGCCTTGCCTGGCTAGATTCTCCCTTATAAACAGGGGTTGGCACCCTCGAACTCTAACTCGGTCCAGAATAAGTGGATCGATCATAATGCTGCCTCTGGAACTGGGAAGGTGCACTAACCACTGAAGGAGCTGATCTTCTATAAGAATAGGGCCTATAACCTTCCGGATAAGCACCTGAATAACCTGCGGATCTGGCCCGCTTATAACGGCCCCTATTCGGGTCTTGCTCAGTCCACTGTTGACATTCAAGGTCCTTCAAATTCTGAGCGTACACCTGAATACGAGTAATATCCATACCACTCTATAACGAAGCCGTCATACAATCCGTAATCAAGTGAGGCCCAAGTGATCACGAAACGGTGTACCCTATCTTCCATTTCAGCTACTATCGTCGAAGCATATCTGGCGAAGGAGTTAAACTTCAAACAATATTCTCGGACGCTCACATTGATCTGGCGAAGCAATAGAAACTCATCAGCCCTAGCCTGGCGAACCTCAACGGGTAGATAATGATCTAAAAAGGCTCTGGTGAACTCAGGCCATACTGCTGGAGGCGCATTCTGCCCTCTCGACTGTTACCAGGACTCATACCATACTGCCGCCACATCCCACAACCTATAAGAAGCTAGCTGCACTGATTCTGTATCAGAAGCATGCATTACCCTCAAAGCGCCGCCCATTCGATCTATAAAGTTCTGAGGATCATCCTTCGGGTTTGTCCCTGTGAAAATCGAAGGGACCAAAGTAAGAAAGTCATGCACACGGGAACTAATAGCCCTGTCCGGAAGGCCAGCCTGTCGCTGAGTCTGAGTAGCCACCAATCTAGTTAATAACTGGACTGCATCTCACAAGTCCTGATCTGGAATAGCATGGGGAGAGGCTGGCGGCTGAGGAGCCAGAGGGACTGGAGCTCTATCATGCTCTTTCGCAACTGATGGAGTAGAGGTAGCATGCGAGGGAGTAGCGCTCTGAGCCTCGCCCTGCCCTAACTCGACTGGGGATACTCGGCTCGGGCCTTCCCTCGCAGCGTCCCGTATTTTTCTGTCCTTTTTCTTTCTCTGAGGCATCGCGAAAGATAGCAAGAAAAGATTAGATAATGTCATCCTTACTTGGCTCTATCGCACGATATAGATCATAAAGAAAAGTGTCTTCCTAAATGCCCTGTAGCCTCCTGGCTATAGATATAGTGCACGACATACCGATAACCAAGACTCTACTGGACACGGCTCATAGACATCCCAAGGACTGAACTGCTTTGATACCAATTTGTCACACCCCCAAAGAGGAGTATCACGGGCACCGACTCACAGGCCGAGAACCACCTGACTTAACGGTTACCTTGAATACCATATACTATACTTAGCATACACCTGCACGCAGAAAAGGCCCAACATAGAAATATCCGATAATTCAACATATATGTACATATGCGAACCGACAAGGTCGCTACAACATCACGAGTATCAAAAAGCCGGCAAGGCTAACAGTAAAGTGTCACAGACCAAACAAGGCCAACATGACCATGCATAATATTTACCTATCCCACTATGTCTATAAGCCTCTAAGAGTGTACATATGAACATGTATTACACTAGCAGAAAAGTACCAAAAGATAGCAAGTCCAGAGTAGTGGCACTTGCTGACACCGCCGAACCTGGAAGTTCTACTGCGGTTGCTCTCTAATAAACTGTCGGAGCACTGCCGACACGAAATGCGAGCGTAAAATTGCAATGGGACGTCAGTACGGATAAAGTACTAAGTATGTAAGGCTAGAATTGATAACATAAGTAGGACGGAGATATAAAGAGAATAAAGGTAACCTGCCATCTAAAAACGTACCATATGTGATGCATGAATCTTAAAATCATATATAAGTAGGCACAAATATATTTATATATATATATATATATATATATATAGTGTTAGTGTTACGGAACGTGCAATCCGATCTATAATTGTTAGTGCTGTGGAACGTACAGCCCGATCCATATATGTTAGTTCCGAGGAATGTACGGCCCGATCCATAAATATCATATGTTAGTGCCGAGGAACGTACAACCCGATCCATAAATATCATATGTTAGTGTCGAGGAATGTACTGCCCAATCCATAAATATCATATGTTAGTGCCGAGGAATGTATGGCCCGATCCATAAATATATTCTATACATATACATAATGTAATTAGCATGCATGAGAGCTCAATAAAAGCCACTACATAGTCAGAGTGACATAAGGTCGATGACCTCCAAATAAATTATGGAAGTTCGTATCGGGTCCAAAGAAATGACTTAATGATGATAAACATGATAACATACCAAGAACCAATCAAATAACTAAGACATCTAGATTTGAGCTACATGACATAGGAATGGAGTGATTTATTATGGAACGTTCATGTTCATGCCCTAGTTGGATTCGTGCCAAGGAAAGAGAGAGAAGCGAACACCTTACATACCTTATTTGTCAAGCTACCTCTTAAGGGATCCTTTATTTCGATGCTTGTCCTTCACCCGAACCTATATAGAATGAGAAATACCTCTTTAATCATACTTTCCCATCAACTTATTCGTACTAGTTATTGAAGACTAATTTGGGTTACGAAAATTTGGGCAGCATCTCCCCTATATTATCTACTTCCTCCAAATACCAAAGAAACTTCCAAACAATACCAACAACAATATCATCAAGATTCTACAAGATAAATATACACAATTCCATCCAAAGCTTTCTTCAAACCTCAATCCATAAGCCAACAACATCAACACAACAAACTATAATCTTATTCTCATAAATATTTCTAAATCAATATTAATAAAGAGAGACTCACACCTTACCTTTACTAGAATAGGAAGATCTTCAATATTCACTTTGAAACCAAGCCAACTCCAACGCAAGACAAAACTATAATCACGACTATACGTTACCCAGACCTCGATTAATACTCCGTCACTTGAAATTATTCAAAATCCTCACTTTTGTGGTGTATATAAGCTCTCATATGTTGCTGAGCTTTCTGGAATATTTGGGGGATTTATTATGGAGAAAAATGGGGTTTTTACCCCTTATATAGTGGATTAGAGTCGGTTGGCACCGACTCTAAAATCCTTTTGCGTGTTTACGCTGCCTTGGGGCGCATTCACACAGAGTTGGCCAGTCTTTTACTCTGCGCGTTCGAGCCACCCTTTGGCGCATTCGCGCAGGGTTAAGCCCTGCACTGACAGTCCGTCTTAAAATGCTCATAGTCCTCTATTCCGATGTCAGATCGACGCGTGGTTTGTTGCGTTGGAAACTAGACTTCTTGAACTTCAATTTAGGATTTTGTTTCACTTCAAAAATCCTCATTTACTATAAAGTATTCCTTCCTAAAGTAGGGCCAAAATTACCCCTCATACTTTCTCTAAAATCCAACAAACTTAATTTCTTTAATTTACTTGCCCTCCAATCCTTCCACAACTTATTATATGAACTTAAACCCTCATAAACATAAGATAAGCGCATCTATCTCATGTATCCTTGGAGTTAACTCTAATGTCCATACTTAAAACAGCTAACACCTACGAATTTCAACGTACAAAAACTACGGGGTGTAACAATAGGTCCCAGCAGGGTTCCAGGTTCCAAACTCTGAGGGCCCTAGTACCTTCTAGTGGAAGAGGTGGCTCATCAATTTGAGGCAGTGCTCAGTCAGGCCGCGGTGGCTCTCATTAGACCAGAGGTTGACACTAGTTAGGTAGAGGTGGTCCGCATACTTCTAGAGGTGGCCGTGGTGTTGGTCTTTGCTATTCCTTCCCAAGTAGGCCTGAGGCGAAGGCCTCTGATGTTGTGATCTCTGGTAATATTTTTGTTCGACATCGACTTGCTTCGGTACTGTTTGATCCAGGGTCTACTTATTTCTATCATGCTGTTGATTGGGATTTGTGTTGTGATCGTATGGATGTGCCTGTCCGTGTATCTACTTTGGTTAGAGATTTTGTTATTACTGATCGAGTCTTTTAGTCATGTTTAGTTACTTTCATGGGGTATGATACGTGGGTAGACTTGATGATTCTGGATATGGTAGACTTTGATATTATCTTAGGTATGACTTGGTTATCACCGTGTCATGAGATCTTGGACGCTTACTCCAAGACAGTCACTTTAGTTATGCATGGGATTCCTAGATTAGAGTGGAGGGTTACTCTGAGTCCCGCTTTGAAGAAGATCATTTTCTATGTCCGTGGGCCAAGGGGTGTTTTGCTTATTTAGCCCATGTTCGCGATACTAGTGTTAATTCTCCACCCCTTGTGTCTGTGCCTGTTGTGAGTGAGTTTGCCAAGGTCTTCCCTTCTGATTTACCGAGTATGTCGCCCAACCGTGACATTGATTTTTGTATCAATTTGGATCCGAGCACGCGTCCTATTTTCATTCCTCCTTATAGGATGGCGCCCACTAAGTTGAGGGAGCTAAAAGAGTAGTTGCAAGATCTGTTGAGTAAGGGGTTTATTAGACT
Source organism: Lycium ferocissimum (assembly GCF_029784015.1). Taxonomy (NCBI): domain Eukaryota; kingdom Viridiplantae; phylum Streptophyta; class Magnoliopsida; order Solanales; family Solanaceae; genus Lycium; species Lycium ferocissimum. The sequence goes on from NW_026727379.1 coordinate 12,840, forward strand.
GAGTGTTTTTTCTCGGGGTGCTCCTGTTTTATTTATGAAGAAAAATGATGGTATTATGAGGATGTACATTGATTATCGTCAGTTGAACAAGGTCATCATTCGTAACAAGTATCCCATTCCTCATATTAATGACCTATTCGACCAGTTTCAGGGGGCGTCTATATTTTCGAAGATTGATTAAAGGTCAAGCTACCATCAGCTGAAGATTCGGGTAGAGGATGTTCCGAAGACGGCCTTCCGAACTCGTTATGGTCACTACGAGTTCCTTGTGATGTCTTTTGGGCTTACAAATGCCCCAGTTGCATTTATGACTTTGATGAATGATATTTTCAACCATGTCTTGATTCTTTTGTGATTGTATTCATTGATGAGATCTTGATTTATTCCAAGAGTAGAGAGGAGCATGCGCACTATTTGAGGATTGTTCTTGGGTTATTGAAGGAGAAGTGGCTTTATACCAAATTTTTGAAGTGCGAGTTCTGGCTTGAGTTCGTGGTATTCTTGGGCCACATTGTGTCTAAGGACGGGATTATGGTTGATCCCAAAAAGATTGAGGCCGTTAGAGATTGGGCGAGGCCCACTACTGTGATCGATATTCGTAGCTTCATGGGATTAGCCAGCTATTACCATCGATTTATGAAGGGTTTCTCTTCTATTGATTCTTCATTGACCAGACTGACTCAAAATGATATTCCCTTCCAGTGGTCCGATGATTGTGAGGAGAGCTTTCAAAAGCTCAAGACCCTTTTGACTTCAGCCCTGATTCTAGCATTGCCCATGAAGGGTAAGGATTTCTCAGCCTATTGTGATGCATCCCGTTTGGGTTTGGGTGCAGTCTTGATGCAGGAGGGTAGTGTCATAGCCTATGCTTCCCGTCAGTTGAAGATCTATGAGAGGAACTACCCTACCCATGATTTGGAGTTGCTAGCTGTGGTCTTCGCTTTGAAGATCTGGAGGCATTACTTGTACGGCATCCATTATGAGGTTTTCACCGAACACCGTAGCCTTCAGCACATGTTTACCCAGAGAGGTCTTAATTCCAGTCAGCGCCGATAGATTGAGCTCCTGAAGGACTATGACATCTCTATTATTTACCATCCAGGGAAATCCAATGTTGTTGCTGATGCATTGAGTTGCAAGGCCACGAGTATAGGGAGTTTAGCCCGTTTGGTTATTTTCGAGTATCCATTGGCCATAGAGGTTCAGACTCTGGCAAACAGTTTCGTTCGTCTTGATATTTCAGTTCCAGGCAGAGTCTTAGCTTGTGTTGAGGAGAGATCATCCCTATTAGAGTAGATAAAGACTCATCAGTTTGAGAATTCCCAGTTGGGTAGGATTCGAGATAAGGTTCTGAGGGATGAGGCCAAGGAGGCCATTCTTGATAGTGAGGGGAGTTTGAGGATCAAGGGACGCATGTGCGTTCCTCGTGTTTGTGACTTCATTCATTTGATCTTAACTGAGGCCCATAGTTTGAGGTACTCCGTTCATCCGGGTGTCACGAAGATGTATCGGGATTTGAGACAACACTACTGGTGGGGAAGGATGAAGAGAGATATTGCAGATTTTATGTCTAAGTGTGGGAATTGTCAGCAAGTGAAGTATGAGCACCAGAGACCTGGTGGTGTGCTCCAGAGGATGCCCATTCCTGAGTGGAAGTGGGAGAGAATTGCCATGAATTTCATTGAGGGTCTTCCAAAGACCCTGGGCAAGTTTGATTCTGTGTGGTTATTGTTGACCGGTTGACCAAGTCTGCTTATCCAGTTCAGGTCATTTATACTGCGGAGAGGTTAGCCAGGATCTATGTTCGTAATATTGTGCGATTGCACGTAGTCTCTATTTCCATTATTTCGGATCGAGGTCCCCAGTTTACTTTCAATTTTTGGGAGGCTTTTCATACAGAGTTGGGTACTCAGTTGGACCTGAGTACAGCCTTTCATCCCCAGATTGATGGACAGTCCGAGAGGACTATTCAGGTGCGCGAGGACATGTTGAGAGCATGTGTCATTGATTTCTGTGGTCATTGGGACCAGTTCTTTCCCCTAGCGGAGTTTGCGTACAACAATAGCTACCATTCGAGTATTGATATGGCGCCATTCGAGGCTTTGTATGGTAGGAGGTGTTGTTTTCCCATTGGGTGATTTGATGCATTTGAGGTTCGCCCGTAGGGCACAGTTATGTTGAGAGAGTCCATGGACAGGTTGTAGCTTATTCAGGAAAATCTTCTAGTAGGTCAGAGTCGCCAGAAGATGGCCGGACCGAAAGGTTCGGGATTTAGAGTTTGGTGTGGGCAAGCAGGTGCTTTTGAAGATCTCACCCATGAAGGGTGTTATGCAATTTGGGAAGAGGGCAAGTTGAGTCCGAGGTATCTTGGCTCATTTGAGATTCTCCGTAGGGTTGGAGATATTAGTTATGAGTTGGCCTTGCCACCAGGCCTGTTCGGTGTTCATCTGGTCTTTCATGTGTCTATGTTAAAGAAATATCATTGTGATGGTTCTTACATTGTTCGTTGGGATTCAGTGTTCTTTGGATGAGAATTTGACCTATGAGGCGGAGCCGATAACGATCATGGATAGGCAGGTTCGGAAGTTGAGGTCCAGAGAGATTGCTTTTGTGAAGGTTCAATGGAAGCATCGTCTTGTTGAGGAGGCTACTTGGGAGACCGAGTCTAATATGCACGAGAGATTCCCCCAGTTGTTCGCTGATTCAGGTACTTTTTCCGTTTCACTTCCTCGTCGTTCGAGGACGAGTGATTATTTAATTGGCATATGATGTAACGACTCGTTTGGCCATTACCGTACTTTTGACCTTTTTGACCCTTTTTTGAGTTTTATTAGCTTATATTAGACTTGCGAGAATGGGTAGTATGATTTCTGAGGTCATCGGATGAATATTAGATTGGTTTTTATGGTAATAAGCCTTAAAGTGAAAGATGTTTGACACAGAGTTGACTTTGGGGTAAACGGACCTTTTTTGGAAATCCATCAATTTCGAGAAGTTCGGATGGTTGTTTGTAAACTGCGGGTATGTTTTTCGGTTCCTAATGCATTAGAATGCGTTTTGGGACTTGGATTGGAAAGTTGGTTTTGGAGTATTGGGGGTTGACTTGATCAACGCGACCCCGCATTGGGAAATCCAAGGCCACGGGTGAGTTCGTAGTGCATTTTTATGTATCTTTATATATTTGTGTTGTATCTGTGGGGGCCTCGTGTGATAGTCGAATTTCTGGTTGAGACTTTGGAGTTTTGGGAAATTTTGGTGTCTGGTGCAACGCCATGGCGACACCAGGACCGCGGCAGCAGCGGTCGATGGGGACTTAAATGTTAAAATCCTGTTTCAAACCCTATCACTCCTCATTCAATATTGTCAGTTTTAGTGCGACTTTCTGAGAAAAATAAGAGATTCCAAGGCATTTCTTCATTGGTGTTAGTTCAACTAACCCTATTCATCATTTATGATTTATAATCAATCTTAGAAACTCCCTAATTCATGCTAGAGTCTTCCAATAACTTGAGGATTACATTGGGTTCTTGGCGTTTCTTTCTTGAATGAACTTTTGGTTATCAAACCTTGATTTGTTGATGGAATAAACTTATATTAGTATGGAATTGATGGGTAATAGTTTCATTAACATGTTTCCTTCATTATTAGTAGCCAATTCATGAATTTGAGAATTGGGGTTCATACCCAAAATTAGGGGTTTCTCTTTAAATACGAATTTAGCTTAATATTGAGTTGTTTTGGGATTTGATTAGTGGGTTTTTGTCACTTAGATTTGAATTGGATGTTTCACTTTTGAATTTCCCGTTTTCCCTTGTGGGCCTTTTTTCACAAATCCCATAGGCTTAAGTTGACCAAATTAGAAGCCTAGTAATACGGGCACTGTTCTTCATTATTTCTAATCTAGATTACGTTATAAATAGACCCATAGTATTTGGAGTCATTGAGGAAGGGCAAGGCACTTGCGTGATTATTTGGAATTCCTGTTTGGCACTCCAGTCAGGTTATGACTTACCTTTTCGTTAGACCTCGGTTAGCGACTCGTATGTAGTACTTGGGAATTGTTGGAGACATCATGTGAACCTTCGGGTATGAAGTTTGGGATAGAATTATTAGGTTGGTACTATTGTGTTACTTGTGTGTTCGGGCATGCGGCTTGTAGAGTCCCTAGGTTATGCTTGACTTTTCTTATGAGAATTGGTGGTTCTATGTATTATGGAAGATTGGTTGGAAGGAACGGATTCATGTGATACTTGTACTAAGACGGTTGTACTTATATGATCTGACTGGAATCCATATGTTATTTATGATATTCTCATTGCATGACATACTTTCTCATATCCATAATATATCTGTCTTTGTCTTGATATTGGAAAATGGTGATGATTGAGGTAGTATGATTCATACGACATTGCTATATTTGTCGAGCCATCTCTATGCTATGTGATACGGAGTGGTTAGCAACGATTTGGATAGAGAAGTCATTCTAGGCTGTGTGATACGGCATGACGGTACATGGACTTAGCGGTCCCTATAGGTCATGACTGTCTAGAGGTGGACATCGTCCCCCCGGAGCATGTGTGTATCATTGCATTGCATGCCATATGCATTCATAGTATATGTTCTTATTGTCATTTGGATTGATATTGATGTTCGGTGATATTTGAGTTATTGGTGATTATTTTGTTTTGTTTGGACTTGTGAAATATTTGAGACATGGTTTGGTAATTGATTACACTATTTGTAGTTGTTGTTGTATCTGTCTGTGAGCATGATTATCTTTCCGTTTCCTTGTCTGCTTGCGTGATCTAACTGTTGTCGGCCTATAATGCTTACTCAGTACCGTGTTTTGTACTGATGCTACCTTGTTGTACTCTTTTTATGAGTGCAGAGTGCGTTGTTGGGGAGACTCCCACACGTCGCAACTGATCCCAAGGCGGTGTTCTATAGTTCTGAGGGTGAGTTGCTAATGATCCATGCAGCCCGAGACTCTATCTTCTTTATTGTCCCATTTCTATTTCGAGACAATATGTATTTCAGATGATGTATTTGACCATTCAGACTTGTAATAGTATTTAAAAGCTCCCTGTACTTATCAGACCACGATTTCGGATTGGTTTATCTTCCGCACTTTGTATTTATATATTATGTTAGACTTATCGTATTATTCTTGGGTTTTTCATTCATTCATTCATTTATTATTTACTGATATTGGTTGCATAGAGGACATGTTCGCCTACTGAGGTGGGAAATAGTAGGTGCTCGCACGTTCCCCGAGTTGGGGCATGACATCCGAGGCAAGAAAAGGAAGATTGACTCCGATGATGAAGGCAGCAAAAGTCAGGAGGAGGGATGGGACAGGGCCGGCACTTCACAGCCTTTGGGCCCTTTTGAGCGGATAGATACCAAGATGGCGTCAATGAAGAGCGTGATAATGAGCTTAGCCCCACTTCCATGGAGGCTGGTTCGTTTAGTGCTGCTGCTGGTACAGGTGGTTTCACTCTGGACGAGGTGAGAAAGTATATGGAGGCTCAGACAAGGATGCAGGAATCCGTGGACACTTTGTAGGGCGTCTACATTTCTATGGCTGAGGCCCATGGGGAGCTCCGGAAGGACTTTGATAAAGAGAAAAAAAAGAGCCGGTCCAGGGACAAGCTATTCGCTAGGATGTGGAAAGGAATCAAAAGCCTTATAAGGACTATGAACCCCAAGGCGAAGCTTCTCAAGGTGACCAAGGGCGATGCCCAGCAATTCTCCTTTTTGAGTGGGTTCAGGCTTGACAGTGATGCTTCCAGCAGTTTGGGTGACGAAGGTGATGAGGCGACGAGTAGGGCAGTGGCATAGTGGTTCCTCCTTTAAGCATGGTTTTCCATGTCCTTGTAGGGATTTTATTTCAGATAATGGTTTTATTTGTTTTAGTTTATTTGGTTGGCATGTTTGAACAGTTTGATTTTTGTTGATTTTCGTATTTTGGTTTTGATGTTTTGTTGATACTTTGAATGACTTTTGCCCTCGTTGGGCTGGATGTTTTATGGAAATGTTGTTTTGGAATTGTTGGTTGTTTTATTCTGAATTGTATAGTTTGGGAAATGTTGAAATAGGGAACCTGGTCACTAGAAAGTGGCGATTGCTGCAGTGGTTATTTTTCCGCTGTAGCGAGTGCGCTATGGAAAAGAAAGGCTCCGCGATGGTGGAGTAATGAAGCATCGAGGGTCTGCTGTAGCAGGCGAGATTTCGCTAAGGTGAACCCGCTATGGCGGATGATGCACCGCAGCGGGAAACTTATTAATTTACATCATCATATACACACACTAGACTCATATCGTCAACAGGACGCTACCGCTAGATACCAATTGGACTCGTCGAGATACCAATTAGACTCATAGAGATACTAATTGAATTCAACTAGGAGATCGAGTGATCGAGATAGCACGATAGGAAAGAACTAATGGAAAATTTCCTAGATGCCCCATAGCCTCTCATGGATGGGTACGGACGTCAACGTACCATTCGATGAGACTCTGCTAGACATCGCTCTTGTACTTGTGAGACCGATAACCTACGCTCTGATTGTCATGACCCGACTAGGGCCATGACGGGTACCCAGGGCTAACCACCGAGCACCACTCATTCTACTACTCATTTACGGTCATTTATCAATCTCACGCTTATAGTCATAAAAGAACCATTTACGCGAAATATATATATATATATATATATATATATATATATAATCCTATCTCATTGATTAATTCTTCGCTTCGAGTACGATGAGTCGTTTTTAATTTTTTCTTCGGTATCTACACTTACTATGGAGTATATACTTTACGTATCCATATATATTCATCTACATTTATTAAGGTTTCTTGAAAGTCGTCAATTGCATTTTGTGAATTTCGTGTCTTATTATTTATTCTTTTTGGACATGTATTTGCTAAGTGTTCTACACTTCCACAAGTAAAACATTCCAGTTTTTATTTTTATAATTTCTATCTGTTCTGTATTTTCTTATATGTCTATTTCTGTCTAAATAGGGTTTCTTGGCTGATGATTTTCTAAGATAGTATTTCTTTCTATTGTATTGAGGGTAGTTTCTATTATATTGAGTTCTGTATTTCTTATATGTTTTCTTTTTATAATTGTCTTTATCGTAACTCTGAGTAGTGTATACCACACTTTTACAAAAATTTATTTTGTTTTAATTATTTTTGTATCTGTATATGCGTACATTTTTCTTGTAGTATGTCCATTATATGTTGTATTCTATGTCCTATTGACCATTTTAAATTAAGATTTTGTACTACTCTCTCTCTTATTCCATCTGTCTTCTATCTCTCTTCCTAGAGCTCCTGGTAGTTTATTAAATAATTTCCTTCCTATTTCTTGATCAAAAGCGTTTCCACTAATTGTACAATAATAAAAATAATCATTTAAAAAAAAAATTAATATGAAACCAGCTACTTATGCTTAACTGCTCTAATTTGATTAAAGCATTTCTTTGTAGTATTACTAATCCACTATTTGGATCTTCTCCTGTAATTAACGTATGTATTTTATTGGTAAAATTGTATGGATTTTCTCCCATGGATACTAGGTATTGGAATTCCATTGGAAAATCCTCCTTATATGCTTCCCATAGAGCTTTGGCCGATTCTCCCTAAAATGTCTCTAAGTATTTATACATAGTTTCCGCATCCGTATCATTATAAGTTCTTATATAGTCTTGCTACTACTATTCCTTTCCAAAGGTCTATTCTTGAATTTCATCTTTGTGGATCCTTGTTTGCTATATTTAATATTTTTCCTTTATTGCCTCCTTCTTGGAGAATAATAGGTTCTTCTATAGAGCATTCTTTTCCCAGATGGTTTTATATTTTCTATTGGTTCTCTGTCTGATCTAAAAACTCTTCTTCTAGGTATATTTCATGCTCGTATGTCTCGTGTATTGTTCTCCGTTATTCTTTGAAATGGACTAGAACTAGATGCACTAGATTCATTAATTCTTTTTAGCTTATTATTTAGCTCTATTTCTTCATCACTATCTTATGTATCTTCTAATATCTTATCGAAAGCTACTGATTTTTCTTGGTGTATATGTTCTACTCTATATCCCCAATTATCGGTTCTAGCTCCACATAATTTAAAGTGACTTATAGTTTCTTCTATTGTTAGATCTCCTAACTTACATCCTTTACATCTAAAAGTTATATTGTTATTTTTTTTCCATGACGTATTTTTGCTTCTTCTATAGCTATGTCTACTTCAAAATCTTTTTGTATTAATTCTATGTTCATAAAGGTTGACTCGTAGGTTCATTTTCATCTAGAGTACTTTCTTCTTCTCGTGTCTCTTTGTGGTGTATAATTATAATTGGTAAATCTTATAGATGTCTCCTTTTTAGAATTAGTGTACATTAGGTGCGCGACTCGGTTGTAAAATCTTCTTCTACTAAAGTCTTCTAATTTCCATTCTAACCACACGTATTCTTCGAGATTTATTTTTATAGGTTTAATTAAATTTATTCTCTATTTCCCATTAATTCTACAACATCTTCTACTTTAATTTTAAACTTAGTATTACCGTTATTTGTCATTTTTCCTAAAAATCCTACGCACATTAGTAAATTATTACCATTACACATTTCTTCGTATCCTTTAGTCTGTATTCCTATTTTTATATGTTTTCCGAATTCTGCTAAATTCATTATAAAGTCTGGACTAATATAAAAAAAATTCCTCCATTATTTGTCATATATACCTCTCGTTATTAGATTATTGACTTCTTCATGTCCCACCATCTATCATCGTAAATTACTATTAAGACTTTAGTTCCTAAATTTTTTCTAGTTAATCCTTTTAATCCTATTACTATTAATCCCATATGCATTAGCGTCCTTCCGTATTTTTTATTTGTCTTAAAGCTTCCGGATTTATTAGATTTATAGTAGTAACTTTAGTTCCTATGGCCGACAATTGCTCTTCTCTATAATGTCTATGTTGTTCTTGGCATTGTCTTATGTTGTATAAAGTCTTTGGATTTAATAGTTTTAATTGATTTTGTTGAAAAATTTGTCTGTCTCGGTCCACATCTATTACCTCACTTAACTGTTGGTCGTTTTCCTCTGGTGTTCTTCTACTTAAAATTCTTGATAAAAAATTATTACCTATTCTATTTTCTGAAAAACTTACTCATGGTCTTGCTTGCCTTTCTGTTTCTCCTTCGTTTCTTGATCTAATTGGAAGAAGGTCCATTTTTGTGCTTTTCTAGTTATTTTGACTTTTTCTTTTTGGGGTGTTATTTCTACCTTTTTTTAATTGGTGTATTAATTCTTCCACTTCTTTAGCGGGCTCTTTATTTTTCTCTTTTTGTTCACTTAACAATAGAACGCGCTCACTTATTACTTCTAACTTTGGCACTATTATTTCGATTTTCTTTATTATTTCTAAGATTAATGAAATTATCGTAATATTTTGTTGTAGTGTTATTTGATACGATTTAGCGTTAGGTATATAATCTTTATAGTCTCTGGTAAAGGTATAGACTTTTCTATTAATTTTGAGGCTTCGTGTTGAGCTAAGGTCGGTTTACTCATGAAAGAGTGATTTCTTTTAGTTCTTCTCTTTTGTCTTTTTTAATTCCTTAATATCACTAGTTAAAACTTGTATCTGTTGCGTTATTTTAGAGACTATTTGGGTTGTCTTTAGTTCTATCTCTTTTGGTTTCTCTGTAATAGCTTTAACTAATTTTTCTATTTCCGTCTTTGTAGGTAATTTTTCTAGATTAAATTTGTTAACTAGAGTCTGGGCTTTCCTTTCTAATTCTAATTCTTGTGTTTTTAAGTAATCGAGATTTTGTTCTACTTTTTTCGAAAGTTTTCTTTTGCCTAGTCCGGGATGCTTCTACCACCTCTAATATTCTATTAATGTTTTTATTATTTTCTTGTATTTTTTCACTAAAATTTATGACTAAATCTACTAATGTGTTCAACCCGTTTGTCTTCACTATGTAATATATGGTCTCCAATTTTTTGAAATTACACTTTATAATACTATGATCTTTTAATGCTCTATATTTCTTTTCTGGGTATATTCTTAAGTCTAAGTATTCTAGATTTTTTAATGTATCTATTTTTCTAGCTTTATTTATTATCCTAACGGAATATTATTTTACAAACTTTCTTCTGGTACTCTATTCTAGTTGTATATCTTTCTATATCTTCTCTTATACCCTGTAATTCCCACATTATAGCAGAGATTATTTCTTCGTTGATCTGACTTTGTAAGATTCTATTGTTTATTAGTGATGATAATGTTTCTGAATTTATTATTTCTAAATATGCACTTAACGCCTTTTCTACTTGTCTATATTCTCGTCTTTTCTCTATATCTCTATATAATAACCAATGATCGATAGCTATTTGTCTAACAAAGGGTAGTGTTCTCATATAATTAATATGGTCTAAATCGCTGGTACTTACCGCTTTGATAAGCACATATCTTTTCTTCATTTTTATTACTATATTTATTTGGTTTTGCCTTTAATACGCTCCCCCGTCCTTGAGCTTCCATCTATTTCTATAATTAAATAGTCGTTTCTAGGGCATATTTAAGTCTGGAATATTTTTTATTTTTTCTTTAATTTTTTGTACTAATATAATATCTTCTGTATTAAAGTGTTTTTGACCATTTGATCCCGTTTTCGAATATAATGGTCCCACTATTTTTCCTAAGTCTTTTATAAAACTTTTAGCATAATTTACTATTCCTAAGATTTTTATAATTCTTTAACATTATCTAATTTATCTGGCATTTCTAAGGCCTTTTTAGCTATATGAGGTTGCAATTTTATTTTGCCATCTCCTAGCACTTCTCCTAAAAAGTTTATATGGTTTTTACATAATTCCATTTTTTTCTTGCTAATTGTTATTCCATTTTCTACAAATAATCTAAATAGCTGCTTTTTTTTTTAAATGTTCTTTCATGTCTTTTACTAAATATTAATATATCTTTCTCATAACCTAGGACAAATCTTTTTAACCACACCCCGATAATATGCCAACATTGTCCTTTATCATTTGAAACATTAAAATGGCCTCTTTTAAAATCTAAATGGAATTACTAACCATTTAATCCTTCGAGGTTATTAAGAAATTAAGAGAATAACCATATACTAAGAATAACAAATTCATGATGACAAGGGTTGTTGCTCTTGTTCGTGAGTAACTACTTAAACATAATATTCATACAATCACAAAATAATTTACATAATAGGGAGAGTAGTTCTAAAACATAGTAAATAAACTTATAAGGTTTGAAGAAGGATGAGGTTTTCTTTCATTAACCCCCAAAAACTTTTGTCACATTGGGGGTAGGTATTAAAAACACTTAATACTACACACACAAGAGATTATATATATATATATATATATATATATATATATATTTTTTTTTTTTTTTTTTTTCGTGTCAAGGGATTGGAGCATTTGATGAAAGAGAAGGGGAATACGGAAGTTTTCTAGAGAGAGGTGGTTGGTGCTCTTGTTGGTGATGTCTTTGCTTCTTCAAAAGGAAACTTCGCTATTTATTGGAAAAATCTTTCCGCGTCCTTCAACTCCATTTCTATGTTTGTCATTTTTTTTTCTTTTGAAGAATCTTTTCTTGGAGTTCAGCCGGGTGCTCTTTTGGCTTCGTATTGTCACGTGAACTTTTTCAAAAGAAAACTTTATTTTGCTTGTCGTTTTAGTCCATTTAACGAATTTTTCGATCTTTATTAAAGCTACTTTTAATAAAGACTATTTTCCACAAATGTCTTTGTTCCGTTGCTTTTGTTCAATGACACACACACACACACACACACACAACACACACACACACACATACTTATATATATATATATATATATATATATATATATATAGAATAGTTTTTTTTTTTTATGTGTCATTAAATTATGTAGTGCAATAGAATCAAAACTCATTCCCGAATCGTCATCGTTTGGGTCCCGTGAATCTTAAAATGCCATCGCAGCAAAATTTTGGAAATTTACCATATCTCCTTCATTTGTTATGGATATCCGGTGACATCCTTGGACTTGGAGATAATTCTGGACTAGGATTCTTAATTATATGCTTGTCTTATTCTGCTTTTGTTTGGAAAAAATTTTCCAAAGTCTCTTTGACTATACTTTCTATGTTGTCATTTTTTTTTCCTTTTTGCGAGTATACTTTTCTTTGAAGAAGTGGCTCCTTGCGTTAGTGTCTTTGGTAGTCTTCGTCTTATCCGGAGAGATGAACATCCCTCATCTTCAATTTTTTGACAAAGTGACTATAAGCCATCAACGGATTTGATATAGTCTTTATCGGCTACCATTTGAACCGGACTATACTACTGTATTTTTATCGGTACTTACTTTTGATAAGGATCTATTTGCATTATTTGGGGAATGCACACCCGTCTCATCCATTTTTGTCCGAGATGGAGAACTTCCGGGATTGTACTAATTCTTTAAACTTAATCTTGTAGTCTTTGTTCTAACAGTGTTTTTGCTTGTTCCAAGAGTTTTATTTTTCTTGGAGAGTGTCTCTTTCTATGCTGGTTAATTCTTTAACTTCTAATTTGACGGCATTTTCTCTTTTTGGCATATATAGAGCAATTTTATTTTTGATCGTACTAAAAAATCACCTTGTCTGTGTCTTTTTGTATATTGTACTGAGGGGTTCTATGTCTTTACTAAATACTAATATATCGTCTACATATACTAGGACAAATCTTTTGTAGTCTCCAAATATACTATCCATTTTTCTTTAAAAAAATTGGTGGAGCTGTCTTTAATCCAAATGGCATTACTAACCATTTGAAATGTCCTTCAGGACAGGTAAATGCAGTCCATTCTATACTTTTTTCATGCATTCGTACCTGCTAATATCCTGATTTACAATCAAATTTACTAAAGATCTTTTTACTTTGTATTCTATTTATTAGTTATGTTTTGTCTAGTAACTTATATCCATACGTTCCGGTGTTATCATTAAGTCTTTTGTAATTTATTACCATTCTAGCTTTTCCTCCTACTATCTCACTATGATTTCTTACCATAAATGCGGCAGATCTATGTTTAGAAGTAGATCTTCTTATTACTCCTAAATTTAATAATTCTTTTATTTGTACTTTAAAATCTTCCACATCTTGGTTAGTTGCTTCTATTGAGGCTGTTTTAATTATATATTCTGGATTTATTATGTCTAATTTACATACAATTTTGTTATTTTTCCAATGTTTTAAAGGTTTTTCTCCTATAATTTCTATCTCATCTAGTATTCTTATTATATTATCTAAATCTTTTTGGTTTTTTATTACTTCTATCCTTTCTATCCCTGTTTTAAAATTATATAATTTTGTTTCTATGTCTATTAAAGTATAATTTTTTCCTATTAGATTATCGTCGTCTAGTATTTCTTCTTCTTCTAGAATTAAATTCTTTATTTCTCTTTTGCTTTTATAGCATGTATTGTTGTCTTGACAATCTTTACAACAACTCTCTTCTTTCTTTTGTAGTGTTTATTTGGTCTCGGAGTAGAGATCTTCTTATGTCGATTCTAGTTTCAGCTTTATGAGCTTGTCTTCGGTGTATGAGTAATATTTTTTAGAAAAATTACTCCATCCCTTGTAATATTGCAACTTCCATTGTTATGTAACATAAAGTCTAATCCGATGACAAAGTCTATATTTATATTCAAGTCTCTTACCCATATTTTATCCATTTTATAACTAGGTTTATAAAATTCTTAACAAGTGTTAATAAAGCTAATGTATGCCTTATGAACATAATGTTTATATATATTATGAGTTCCATCCATTTGCATGGCTGCAACTGGTTTGTCTAGAACTTTTATTAAATTTGGTGAAACTATTCATTTATTTATTATACATTTAGTACATCCCGAATCTACTAATGCTAATGTCTCTATTTCATAGTCATCTATTTTAATTCTTGCAAGTATTTTTATTGTTCCTAATTTTTTATCTTCATTGCATACTAGGGCTCCATGGTCTTTTATACTCATTAGTTCCGCTGTTGAATCTTCTGGTATTGCTCTTAGCGGTTGTATATTAGATAAACCTATTTCTTCATCTTCGCTTTTGCGTTCTTTTTGTTTTCCTTTTTCTAATTTATATAACCTGGTTTCTAATTCATTTATTCTAGTTTCTAATGTCATCATTCTTATACTAATAATAGGGTCTTCTATTTTTTTTGTGTCTTTCTTCTTTGTGTATAATTGTCCTAAAAGATCTAACAATAGAAGAAACTATAAGTCACTTTAAATTATGTGAAGCTAGAACTGATAATTGGGGATATAGAGTAGAACATATCTACCAAAAGAAATCAAACGCTTTCGATAAAATATTAGAAGATATACAAGATTGTGATGAAGAAATAGAATTAGACTCAATAATAAGCCAAAAAGAATCCTTTCTCTGCTAGAAGAAGAAAGCAAGCACCTGTACCTACTAGACAAGAGTTCATGAGACAACATCGTTTTGCTAAACATATAAGTTTTCCCTATCGCATGATCTATATTACATAATTTAAAGTGACTTATAGTTTCTTCTATTGTTAGATCTCCTAACTTACATCCTTTACATCTAAAACTTATATTTTTATTTTCTTTATAAAGTTTTTTTGCTTCTTCTATAGCTATGTCTACTTCAAATTCTTTTCGTATTAATTCTATGTTCATAAGGGTTGACTCAATAGTTTCATTTTCATCTAGGGTACTTTCTTCTTCTATGTCTCTTTGTGGTGTATAATTATAATTGGTAAATCTTATAGATGTCTCTCCTTTAGAATTAGTGTACATTAGGTGTGACTCTGGCTGTAGAATCTTCTTTCTACTAAAGTCTTCTAATTTCCATTCTAACCCTGCATATTCCTCAGGATTTATTTTTATGGGTTTAATTAAATTTATTCCTCTATTTCCCATTAATTCTACGACATCTTCTACTTTAATTTTAAACTTGGTATTGCTATTATTAGTCATTTTTCCTAAAAATCCCACGCACATTAATAAATTATTACCCTTACACATTTCTTCGTATCCTTTAGTCTGTATTCCTATTTTTATATGTCTTCCAAATTGTCACACCCTTAATCCGATAGGGTGTGATGGGCACCCGACCCTTACCTAGGGCCGAGCGAACCCGCTGACCTTCGTAGTACTCGTAATCAGACTGGGCCCTTAATCATAGCATAAATACATAATAGAACTTTTTCAGAAAACAAATATGCTTTCCGCCTTCTTTATATCCAACAGTATCTGTAATCGCACGAAATCTGTAATATAACATATAACAACACATCGGCTTATGGAGCCGCTTACAGACCGACATACTATACACATGACACTGTCTGCAAAGTCTCTAACATAGAACAACTGTCATAACATAGTTCTCTGACTCGGCTGCACTCCGGAGAAAATGGAGCTCGCCAATCCCGCTGGAACAGCTTCTACTAAAATCTTCAGCTCATCTGGGTGTACCGCGCGGCATGAAACGCGGCATTCACGCAAGGGACGCCGTACGAGCAATGTACTGAGTATGTAAGGCATGAGTAACAACATGTGGAAGGATACAAAGCATGAATAGTAACAAGACGAAAATATGGAACATATCATGAGCTAAAGAGTAACCTGTACATCGGAGTGCCTTTAGGCGGGTACCGACGTATGCTTAGTGCCGCGGAACGTGCAGCCCGATCCATATATATATATATATATATATATATATATATATATATATAATGCGCGGAACGTGCAGCCCCGATCCATATAATATATATTGCTGCGGAACGTGCGTACCCCGATCCATAACCACATATCCCGCGTCCGGGGGTATCCCGCGTCCGGGACGGTATCATGTCATATTATACCAACTGATCAGGTGGTTACGCGTATATAACGCTCTCGCCCTTTCCCATATTCCCCATATACATATACATATACATATACATATATCATATATCATATATCATATAAGTAGCATGCATGAGAGCCCAAAGAATGTCATGTATCTATCGGAGTGACGTAAGGTCGGTAACCTCCGATCATATTATGGATTAATCGGGGTCGCTTTGTCTCACCTTGGAGGAACGATTATTATAAGGTGGGACTGTCAATGAAGAATAGCTTCACGAGGAAATATAAAATAGGATCATAAGGCATCAATTTATATACTTTGGAATCTGTAGAAATAGTCATCATTCATGAATAAAATTGAGAAATCAAGAAATAGCTCAACATTCTCATATCGTCATTGAAATCATAAACTTGGAACCTTAACATAGAATCATCATCATCATTTTCATCGTGGGAAAATATTCTCATTTTTGACATCGTCGTTGTTTTGTAAAACATATCCATCGTTGTTGTCATGAAAGCTTACTGAGTCATAAACCTCCATTTTGGAAAGATACGTACATTTCAGAATTCTTTCAAAAATAGGTCGTTAGAACCAATAAAGGAAAGTCGCGGGGCCCATGGACGAGCGTCAACCCGATCCGGGCCCGCCTATGGAAGTTAAAGATTATTGCTCGTTATGAAATCTTCTACGATGGTTTCGAAGCGATCCGAGCCCATCGGGGAAAGTTACGGGCGTTCGTAGTTTCGGACTCGTTTAAGAATAAAATTCTTTTGAAAACAAAACTTTTGAAAACAACAAGGTTATGGAAGCATTTATGAAATCGTAATCTAAGAATCATGCCTTTGAAAGAAAGGGACGAGCCTTAACATACCTTAGCCGCTTCCTAAGCTAATTCGAGCTTATGTCTCGCTTCTCACGATCTACAATAATGTCATTAGGTATCAACCATTAGCCATAACACTCGAGAATCCAATTCCAAATTAACACTTTGTCTACAAAAATTTCTACAAAGATTTCCCCTATAACTTCAACATCCCCGAGAATTCAACTCGGCCAAATCAACAATAACCAAACCAACAATCATAATAACAATATCAATAATCAATTCACAAAATGTTCAAGACATTCTAACCCAAATCTTACTTTGCCCGAAACTTTCAAATACCATAAGAACCATCACAATACATTTCTCTCTTCCGAATTCATAAGCTATATTAACAATTCCATATATTAGCAACATTATTTCCATCAACATAAGAACCTATATTAAAGTCATATTAATTTTCCAAAACAGCCCGCGACATCACAACTTCAACATGAGTCATCAAACATTCATTTTACATCATGAAATTCACAACCACGACAACCAAAATACTAGATAACATTAATTCCACATACCTACTCCAAAATCGGCCCCACTTTCGGCCACCACAACAACATACAAATTCCATGGTTTTCATCCATTTCTACACATTACAACAACACCCAACATGCTAAATACAATTAGTTCTTTAGTCCTACACAACAACACACACACACACACACACACGGCCACAATACCATACACACGGCCAAGCCTCAACATGCAACCCTTCACGAATTTCATTCATTTCTACACCTTACAACATACATAAACTCCTATGAAACATGTAAAGAAGATTGAACCTCACCTTTTCCATTCAACTCCTCCCTGGCTAGGCTTGATGAATTGCAACAACGAATGGTCTTCTCCCTCCAACAATCACTCCATGTCAGTAGAGGACCTTCCACCGGTATGAAAGCTCAAGAAAAAATCTTCATGTGATCAACCCATGGGGGCTGGTTCGGCCAGCCCTCCTAGCCGTTCTCTCCTCCCTCTCAAAGAATATAATATATATATATATATATATATATATATATATATATATATATATATATATATATATATATACGGATCTAAGCCGTACGTTCAAGAAGACTAAGCATGCATGGTTCCGCCCTAAAAGGCACTCGCATGTACAAAAGTTACTCTTTTATTACATATACATGGATCGGGCTGCACGTTCCGCAACAATATAATATATATATGGACGGCCGTACGTTCATAAAGACTAAACAAAGTATGGTTCCACCTAAAAGTGGCACTCGTACGTGCAAGGTGTTACTCTTTATCTCATGAAATGCCCTATGTCTTCGTCTTGTTACTACTCATGCTTTGTATCCTCTAAAATGTTTTACTCATGCTTACATACTTAGTACATTGCTCGTACCGACGTCATTTCCTTCGTGGACGCTGCATTCATGCCGCGTCGGTACACCTGCATGAGTCAAGATATTAGCGGTAAGATGTTCCAATGGATTAATGAGCTCCATTTTCTTCGGAGTGCGGCCGAGTCGAGCATTATGATATGGTTTCATGTTCCATGTTAGAGACTTTGAGGCATGTTGTCGTGTATGTAGTATGTCCGTTTTGTAAGCGGCTCCATAAGCCGGTGTATTGTAATGCACATTCTACTGATCTTATACCGATCATGTGCGTCTTACTTGATTTGAAAAGGATGAAAAGCAGGTTAGCTCCTGAAAAGTTTTCATTATGTACTCATGTTATGTTATGAGGTCCCAATATGATTATGAGTGCCACGAGAGTCAGAGGGTTCGCTCGGCCCTAGGTAAGGGTCGGGTGCGCATCACGCCCTAACGAAAATTAGGGTGTGACACAAATTCTACTAGATTCATTATAAAATCTGGACTAATATAAAAAATTCCTCTATTATTTGTCATATCTACTTCTGTTATTCTGATTATTGACTTCTTCATGTCTGACCATCTATCATCGTAAATTACTATTAGGACTTTAGTTCCTAAATTTTTTCTAGTTAATCCTATTACTATTAATCCCATATGTATTAACGTCCATCTAGTATTTTTTTTATTTGTCTTAAGGCTTCTGGATTTATTAGGTTTATAGTAGTAACTTTAGTTCCTATGGCTGACAACTGCTCTTCTCTATAATGTCTATATAATTGTGATGTTCTTGAGAACTGTCCTATGTTGTATAAAGTCTTTGGATTTAGTAGTTTTAATTGATTTTGTTGGAAAATTTGTATATCTCGGTCTACATCTATTACCTCACTTAGTTGTTGGTTATTTTCTTCTGGCGTTCTTCTACTTAAAATTCTTGATAAGAAATTATTACCTATTCTATTGTCTGAAAAACTTACTCTTGGTCTTTCTTGTCTTTCTCCTTCGTTTCTTGATCTAGTTGAAAGAAGGTCCATTTTTGCGCTTTTCTAGTTATTTTGACTTTTTCTTTTTAAGGTGTTATTTCTACCTTTTTTAATTGTTCTATTAATTCTTCAACTTCTTTATTTTTAGAGAGCTCTTTATTTTTCTCTTTTTGTTCACTTAACAACCGTAAGCGTTTACTTATTAATTCTAACCTTGGAACTATTATTTCTATCTTCTTTATTATTTCTAATATTAATGAAATTATCGTAATATTTTTTCAGAGTAAGTTTGATCCGATTTAGCGTTAGGTATATTATCTTTATAAATTACTGCAGGTATAGACTTTCATTGATTTTGAGGCTTCTTCTTGAGCAAGGTTGGTCTACCATGAAAGAAGATTTCTTTTTAGTTCTCTATTGCCTTTTTTAATTCTTTTTTTAATGTCACTAGTTAAAAGTTCTACCTGCTATGCTATTTTCCAGACTATTTGGGTTATCTTTAGTTCTATTTCTTTTGGTTTTTCTGTAATAACTTTAACTAACTTTTCTATTTCCGTCTTTGTAGGTACTTTTTCTAGATTAAATTTGTTAGTTAGGGTCTGGACTTGCCAATTCTAGATTTTTTTAATGTATCTATTTTTTCTGGCGTTATTTATTACCCTAAAGGAATCTTTATTTTTGGCGTACTTTCTTCTCGTGTTCTATATTACTAGAAGTCTTTCTATATCTTTTTCTATGCCTTGTAATTCTAATGCTATAGACAGAGATTGTGTCTTCGTTGATTAAGCTTGTAACAAATATTTTCTATTATAGATTATAAAGTTTCTCAATTTATTACTTCTAAATATGCGCTTAAAGCTTTTTCTACTTGTTCCTATTTCAGCTTTCTCTATCTCTATATAAATACTAATGGTTTATAGCTATTTTTCAAACAAAGGATAGTGTTCTCATACAATTAATATGGTCTAAATCGCTTTTGGTTTTTTGAGTTCTTTCTTGATTTTATATATCTTAGCAACTTATATTCTAATCCTGATATTATATCTATTAATTTCGTAGTCTTAACCGGTTTTCTTTGTACTACTTAATCTAATATATTCTGGTATAGGTTATCTAATTCTTGTTTCCGACTTCTAAATAATGATTCGTGATTCATTAACCTAATGGAATAAACTTTACTTTTTGTTCTAGATGTCTAACTTAACCACTTGTAGTCTTAGTTCTAACAACATTTCATGAGCCTAAGAGTTTCATTTTTTCTTGGATGAGAGTGTCTGTCGTTTCTCGGCCGGGCGCAAGCTCGATCATTTCGCCCATAAGTAGGAAGAATATCGCAAAAAATTACCTTATCTATGTCTTTTGTATATTGTACTCGAGGGGTTCTATCTCGGATTTTGTTCGAGAGTCGAGAAATATAGTAGTTTCGGACCCAACACTCCTCTTGCATAGTCTAATGCCTCAGTGAAATCATTAAAGCCTTTAAAAAGAGGTTTTCTTATATCTTTAATAGAATCTAAAACTTCTATCCAGGTCAGGAAAATACCTCTAAGACTATATGAGAAGACCTTTCTCTGCTAGAAGAAGAAAGCAAGCACCACCCAATATAATAGAAACTACCCTCAATACAATAGAAAGAGATATTATCTTAGGAAAACATCACCACAAAACTATATATATATATATATATATATATATATATATATATATATATATATATATATATATATATATATATATATATATATATTGTTGCGGCACGCGCAGCCCGATCCATACCCATATATCCCGCGTCCGGGCATCCCGCATCCGAGATAATGTCATAATATAGCAACTGATCAGGTGGCTAAGCGTATATAACGCCTCGCCCGTTTCCCATATCCCCTATATATATATGTATACATCATATACACATATAATATAAGTAGCATGCATGAGAGCCCAAATAAAAGTTACCACTTTATCAGAGTGACGTAAGGTCGGTAACCTCCAATTTATATTCTGAAACAATCATCGTCGCTATATCTCAACCCGAAGGAGCAATTATCATGAGGTGAGATCAACAACAATGAGTAAAATCAAGGAAATCATGAAATATACTCAACAATCTCATGATAGCATTAAAACCATAAACTTTGGAATTTCAGAAATAGGATCACTTCTATCAACATTATCATCATGAAAACATAATCATCTTTAGCGTCATAAGAAACTTTAAGAATCATGATTCTTTAGCTTTTTGAAATAAGGATATTATGGAAGACATGTATGGATTCACAAGGAAGAAGTCATCATTGTCATCATGGTCCTCATAAAAAACATCTTGTCTTTAATATCATAAAAACCTTGAGAATCATGAACTTCTAGCTTTTCAGGAACAAGGATGTTATGGAAAACATATATGGAATCGTCACGTAAGAGTCATGCCTTTAGAAAGAAAGGGACTAGCTTTACATACCTTTTCGGTCGCCTTAACTTTAACTTTTTAACGCTTATCCTTCCAAGCTCGTAAATCTACATTCAAGAGAATTCATATTATCGTTAGGCTTGTCGTCATATGCTTGTCTTAAGCCCTCAAATTAATTCCTTTTAAAATCTGCCGAAATTCGGGCAGCATCTCCCCTGTTTATATCCCTAGCCCGAAATCACAATACTAACAAAACAACAACAATAGCAATACTTATATCAACCACATCATCATCAATACCAAAATATTCCATAAAACATCCCACACGATGTTTTTCAACATATAACAACAATATACACTTCCTTTCTTCCCAACCAAGGAGCATAATCTCATCAACATACCAATAACATTAGACACCATGCATATACATGTAAATCAGACCAACCACATGGCCACAACATGCTCAAAACAGTCCATAAACACAACAACTACAACACAACACTTTATGACCTTTCTTCCATAACTATTTTCACTTTTAAGACTTGCTAAACCTTCAAATAAACTCCAAATAATAGATAGGATGAAGAACATACCTTATACTTAAAGAAATCTAGCCACACCAACTTTTGTCAAGACCAAACTCACCACAACATCAAGTAGAAGTAAGAACAATCACCTTTCATGGACTAGTTTGGTGTAATCTTGTTAAATCCTTGATTTAATGGGATATAAATGTTTGGGGGATGTGTTAGGCGGTTTCTAGAACTAATGATAATGTAAAATGATGAAAACATGGGGTTGATAGGGTTTTTATACCCCTTGAAAGTCAGTGGAACAGACTTTTCCAAGTGGGACCTGCGGAAGCCATTTGGCAGTTTGAGAGGTTATCTTAAAATGGCCATAACTCCTTACTCCGATGTCGTTTTGATGAGCGGTTTGTTGCGTTAGAAACTAGACTCGACGAACTTCATTTTAGACTTTTGAAAAACCTTAAAACTTCTAATATACCTATAGATATACCCCTCAAAAGTTGACCCAAAATTCTGTCCAAAATTCATCCAACCTTTTTTCAAATTTTTGACAAACTTATTTTCTTTGATTTGCTTGGTCCCAGAATCTTTTGAAACTCTCCATACATGATATTTATCATTAATCATGCTTTATAATGGTCAGGTCCTTTGGTTTCAAGATTGTCCTTCCCGGCTACGACTTACGAGATTGTAATTCATCCTTTACTTCATTGTTATGAACTTCCTATGTCTTGTACCTTCCAAAAATTCATGGGACGTCTCTGATACTCCATTAATACGGTGAAGTATGTGGCATTCTCATGCTCTGAAAATGCGAGGTATAAAACTGTGGGCATTTAGGAATGAATGACCTTCTTCATCATAGATCGTGCGATAGAGCCATGATATAAGAGTTCTCATTTTTTTTAACCGTGTGCTATGTTTTCATCGATGCCTGTGAAGAGAAAATCTACAGCAGCCCGTGTGGAGGCAAGACCGTGGTAGGTAAGAGACCGAACGGGTACCGCCTTGCAGAGGTAGATTTAAGGCGAGTCCCGTAACGAGGTTCCATTCCCTCTCCCATACCACACCTACTTCGCAGGAAGATTAAGGAGCCCCCGCCTGGGCCTCCCGCCCACCTTCCGCCCAAGACCCCCGCCTCTCCACCAAATGCCTCAAGTAAAAAAAAATAAAAAGGTGAAAGAGGCCATCCATTTACTGACTCACTATCGCTCGCTCGTGCTCGCGCAAGGTACGGGTCACGGTGATAGAGCTATCAACGCCAGAGTCTGTGATTTTATTAGTTTGAACCCTCCAGAATTATTTGGGTCAAAACTGAACGAGGACCCAAAGAGTTTTAGAGATGGAATGTTGAGAACATTACGGGTAATACATGCTTAAGATGTTGAGTCAGTAGAGTTGGCTTCCTATAGATTACGGGATGTTACGGTTCATTGGTGTACTATTTGGATATCTTCTAGAGGAGTCAATGTACCTCTACCGGTATGACAAGAGTTTGTAGATGCTTTGCTCGGACACTATTTGCCGCCACACAGTTCGACGGCCGTAGCCGATGTTCCTCAATCTTAGACAAGTGGAATATGATCTGCCTCCGGAGTATATTTTTATTTTAATTCTTTACAGGTATGTCTCGGCCATGGTAGCCAATATGGGAGATCGCGTTCATCGGTTTGTGAATGGTTTGGGGCCACATTTGATGGATAAGTGCACTTCAGGAAGGTATGGATATTTCTTGCATTCAGGCCCATGCCCAGAATCTTGAAGAATAGCAACAACAGCAAATGAGTGAGTGTGAGCATGATAGGGTTATAAGAAGTGGCCTAGATCCCTGGTCGGGGCCTAGTTAGTTTAGAGGAGGGCAGAGGCAGCAGTATTCTAGGCACTCAGGCCATTCAACGACTAGTGCACCTCCACGATTTGCAAGCTAGAGATTTGATAGACCTATTCACTCCGAACCGGGTCAGAGCTTCAGAGCTTTGGGTTCTCAGTATAAGGGTGATCTAGGCCAGACGATACCACCCTTACCACGATGTACTCAATATTGGAAGCTACACTGGGGACAGTGCCGATTAGGTTCGGATGTTTGTTATGCTTGTGACCAGTCAGGCCATATTATGCGTGAGTGTCCATTCCGAGGTAGCAGAGGTACGGTTCAGCCTACAGGGTCAACAACTAGTTCTTGATCATCTATACGCCCTCCGGGGCAAGGCTCACAGACACCAATAGGTTGTGGTAGAGGTAGAGGAGGAGCGTCAAGTTCTAGTGGTCCTCAGCACCGTATTTATGCTCTGGCTGGGCGACAGGATCTTGAGTCTTCCCCCGATATTATCACAGGTGCATTATCGGTATCTTCTCATGATGCGTAAGCATTGATTGATCTAGGTTCTACATTGTCATATATTACTCCTTATATTATCGATCGTATTGAGGTTAAACTTGAGCCAATTAAGCCTTTTGAACTGTCTACACTCATCGGCGACCCAGTGATTGCTAGTCCGGTATATAGAAATTGCATAGTTGTGATTTGTGACCATCATACAATGGCTGATCTAAATGAGGTGAAAATGGTAGATTTTGATGTTATAATGGGTATGGATTGGTTGGCTTCTTGCTATGCCAATGTTAATTGTAGAACAAAAATGGTTTGTTTCAGTTACGGAGAACCGCTTAGAATGGAAGTGGTAATACAAAGATCTCCGAGAGGTAGGTTTATTTCCTATCTCAAGGCAAGGAAGATGATTGCTAAAGGCTGTATTTATCACTTAGTCCGGGTTCAGGATATAGAGGCAGAGTCACCAACTCTCCAATCTGTCCCTGTGGTGAATGAGTTTCCGGAGGTATTCCCGGATGAGCTTCCAAGCCTTCCACCAGAGCGAGAGATTGATTTTGCTATTGATGTGATACCAGATACTAAACCCATATGTATTCCTCCTTATAAAATGGCTCCTGCAGAATTGAAAGAGTTAAAGGAGCAATTGAAAGATTTGCTTGAGAAAGGCTTTATTAGGCCTAGTTCATCACCGTGGCGAGCACCTGTATTGTTTGTAAGAAAGACAGATGGCTCCTTAGGAATGTGTATTGATTACAGGTAGCTGAACAAGGTGACGATCAAGAATAAATATCCGCTCCCAAGAATTGATAGTTTATTTGATCAGTTGCAGGGTGCCAAATGGTTCTCAAAAATAGACTTGAGATCGGGATATCACCAGGTGAGAGTTAGGGAGAAAGATATTCCTAAAACGGCCTTCAGAACCCATTATGGTCATTTTGAATTTCGGGTACTGTCGTTCGGATTGACTAATGCACCGGCAATGTTCATAAATTTGATGAATAATGTGTTTAGGCCTTTTCTAGATTCATTTATGATTGTGGTCATCGACGACATCCTGGTATATTCTCGATCCGAGGCAGAACATGTAGATCATTTACGTACTGTCCTTAGAGTTCTTCAGGCTTGGGAGCTATATGTAAAATTTTCAAAATGTGAGTTTTTGTCACACCCTTAATCCGATAGGGTGTGATGGGCACCCGACTCTTACCTAGGGCCGAGCGAACCCGCAGACTTTCGTAATACACACAATCATACTGGGCTCGCAAAACATGACATAAGTACGTAATGAAAAATTTTTCGGAAACATACATGCCTTTTTATCTTTTTTCAAATCAAACAAAATCCGTAGCCATAACGAATCGTAACATAATGCACCGACATATTTTTTATATAGCCGATTACAAAACAATCGTGTATCAACGTATAACAACATATCGGCTCGCTCAACACCGCTTACAACCGACATATTACATACATGACCCCGTTCGCAAAGTCTCCTAACATAACCTCGTATACCATACAAAAGCTGACTCTCTACATGCCCCGAGGAAATGGAGCTTGCCAATCCAAACGGAACATCTTCTAACGTCATCTACCATCTCGGGTACCGCGCGGCATGAAACGCATTTCCCGAAGTGTCACGACCCAACTAGGGGCCGGACGGAACCCGATACTTGTACCGTAGCACCCCTACCCGTCATTTTACCCGTACCTCTTAGCAAATCGTACAAACAGTGTCGTATTATTTTTTTTGAACTAAACATTAACATAAGCCAAAAGAATATAGACTAGTTTTGCCCATTCATAACGATTAAGATTTCCAA